>NC_092293.1:961620-968575 GCF_036320965.1 Panulirus ornatus
TGACCCGCCCGGGATCACTAGCACCTGTGGCAATGGACACACCTTGTAATGCTTGATCACTTACAACTGATCAACTTTGATACGAAAGTTTTAGGTATTGTCCCTCAGGAAAACTTTTAATGAATATCTATAAAACACATATATATGTTAGATATATATCATCTCTAGAATATATCTTTACCTGGGACGTGTAACACTTGTGTGGATAGACACAACTTTGTAATGCATGATCCATTACACGAAATGAACTTCACTAACGAAGAGTTATACAACGCTTCGTTGGAGAACATTAATCAAATACCTATACTGAATTTTTATGTTACATAAAAGACATTCTTGATAGTAAACATAAGAAATGATGACGAAAGAAAAGGCACGTAGAGGTAAATATTTTGTTGAATCATGAAATACTTCTGCCTTAAACTAACTTCTTGTATTGGATTTATTTCTTAGATACCCACGTGATAATGCATTCTGTTCTTTATAATCATAAATGCTTATGTTTCTAACACGTTTTTATTATTTTTTATATAATCTTAAGGATTCAGGCTTAAATATCTTGGTTATGAACAACCATCATAATGCAACACAATACATATCTATCAGAAACCATTACCATTATGTTTGTACCAGATTCTTTGAGTCCACTGACAAGTGGCTCCGTGGTGTAGTGGTTAGCACATCTGCCTCATAAACAGTTGGTCAGGGTTCGATTCCCAGCGGGGCCTTTGTTTTCAGTATTATTTGTGATCGTAAATACTCGTAGGTAATCTCTCTCTCTCTCTCTCTCTCGACAGGCAAGTTGATATGCATTGGGTGGGTGGGTGTGTGGGGTGCAGAGTGGCTCGCCGTCATATGGCAAGAACTTCATCGCTCTCACTCAGTCACGCAATCTACATTCATAGTGGCTGGCTGGAGAGAGAGAGAGAGAGAGAGAGAGAGAGAGAGAGAGAGAGAGAGAGAGAGAGAGAGAGAGAGAGAGAGAGAGAGAGAGAGAGTTCTGGCTTATGTGTTCATCTAACGAGATTTTGTCAAAGGCAGGGCAAGCGCGTAACGTTCTCCGCAGAAAAATATATTGTCACGAAGAAAAAGATGAAAGTGGTGGGAGTAAGGTGTTGTGATGTGTTATGTCTGGGAAGGAGAGGTTGTATGTTTGTGGAGTGAGAGCCAGCAGACAACGTCTGGGTGAGACAGGAAGGTAAGAAAGCTGCCTGAGTCAGAGGAGTGGTAATTAACAGCCACTAAAATGCCACGTGGTGCCTGGAAACTGTAGTGACGTAAGTGACATGGGGGCCTGCATGGGTCTGCTGGTGGTGGGGGGTTGTCGTCAGAGACCAAATATAAATGTTGATGTTGCATGACATTAAGGTGAGGCTGTTGTGTGGTGTGGCGGGAAAGGTAGTATAATATTGGAAGCTGGTAATGTGGTATCGTACTCAGGTATGAAGCTCTGAAAGATCTGTGTGGCTGAACACGACGGTGCGACCTTCAGGTATTATGATGGTCTGACCTTTGACCTGACCATTAAGGTTATACGTGCATGTATGTACGTAACCGTAAGTATGTTTTCCTTTGTCATTATGTGTTTACAGTATACATTTGACCGGCTGGTGATCTCAATGGTGTCTGTGCTAAGGCCTGGAGTCAACTTTTGGACCTACAAGCATGATAGAAAGTTCTGGAGGCAAGTGTAGAAAAGGAAATTCTTGTAAATATTTCATGTGTGTTTCCATCATGCAGACCACAGTGTTGTTGGGTCAGGCTAGAGGTTTGGAGTGGCAAAGTAGAGACTGGACTTGATGACTTGTGTAAGGGGACGAGAGACTGACGTGGTACCTCTCCTCTCCTGCCTGACTCTCGTCCCAAACGTCTCTCTCCCATCCGACCTGACTCTCTTCCCAAGCCTGTATCTCCTGTCCTGCCTGACTCTCGTCCCAAGCCTCTCTCTCCTGTCCAGCCTGACTCTCGCGTCAGGTCTCTCTCCTGTCCAGCCTGAATCCCGTCCCAAAACTCTCTCTCTTGTCCTGCTTGACTCATGTCCCAAGCCTCAATCTCCTCTCCTGCCTGACTCTTGTACCAAGCTTCTCTCTCCTGTCCTGCCTGACTGGTTAGTAAGGTTATTTAATGTATGTATGACTCATGGTGAGGTGCCTGAGGATTGGTGGAATGCTTGTATAGCGCCATTGTTCAAAGGCAAAGGGGATAAGAGTGAGTGCTCAAATTACAGAGGTATAAGTTTGTTGAGTATTCCTGGAGATTATATGGGAGAGTATTGATTGAGAGGGTGAAGGCATGTACAGAGCATCAGATTGGGAAAGAGCAGTGTGGTTTCAGAAGTGGTAGAGGATGTGTGTCAGGTGTTTGCTTTGAAGAATGTATGTGAGAAATACTCAGAAAAGCAAATGGATTTGTATGTGGCATTTATGGATCAGGAGACAGCATATGATAGAGCTGATAGTGATGGTCTGTGGAAGGTATTAAGAATATATGGTGTGGGAGGCAAGTTGTTAGAAGAGGTGAAAGTTTTCATCGAGGATGTAAGGCATGTCTTCGAGCAGGAAAAGAGGAAAGTGATTGGTTCTCAATGAATGTCGGTCTGCGGGGTTGTTAGGGAGGTGAATGCAAGAGTTTTGGAGAGAGAGGCAAGTATTAAGTCTGTTGTGGATGAGAGAGCTTGGGAAGTGAGTTAGTTGTTGTTCGCTGATGATACAGCGCTGGTGGCTGATTCGGGTGAGAAACTGCAGAAACTGGTGAATGAGTTTGGTAAAGTGTGTGAAAGAAGAAAGCTGGGAGTAAATGTGAATAAGAGCAAGGTTATTAGGTACAGTAGGGGTGAGGGACAAGTCAGTTGGGAGGTACATTTGAATGGAGAAAAACTGGAGGAAGTGAAGTGTTTTAGATATCTGGGAGTTGATTCGGCAGCGGATGGAACCTTGGAAGCGGAAGTGGATCATAGGGTGGGGGAGGGGGCGAAAATTCTGGGAGCATTAAAAATGTGTGGAAGGTGAGAACGTTATTTCGGAAAGCAAAAATGGGTATGTTTGAAGGAATAGTGGTTCCAACAATGCTATATGGTTGCGAGGCGTGAGCTATAGATAGAGTTGTGCGGAAGAGGGTGGATTTGTTGGAAATGAGATGTTTCAGGACATTATGTGTGTTAGGTGGTTTGATCGAGTAAGTAATGAAAGGGTAAGAGAGATGTGTGATAGTAAAAAGAGTGTAGTTGAGAGAGCAGTAGAGGGTGTTTTGAAATGGTTTGGTCACGTGGAGAGAATGAGTGAGGAAAGATTGGCAAAGAGGATATATGTGTCAGAGGTGGAGGGAACGACTAGAAGTGGGAGACCAAATTGGAGGTGGAAAGATGGAGTGAAAAGATTTTGAGTGATCGGGGCCTGAACATAGAGGAGGGTGAAAGGTGTACAAGGAATTGAGCGAGTTGGAACGATATGGTATACCGGGGTCGACTTACAGTCAATGGATTGAACCAGGGTTTGTGAAGCGTCTGGGGTAAACCATGGAAAGTTCTGTGGGGCCTGGATGTGGAAAGGGAGCTGTGGTTTCCTTGCATTATATCTGACAGCTAAAGACTGAGTGTTAACGAATGTGGCCTTTGTTGTCTTTTCCCAGTGCTACCTAGCACACATGCGGGGGGAGGGGGTTGTCATATTCATATGTGGCGGGGTGGCGACAGGAATGAATAAGGGCAGACAGTATGAATTATGTACTTGTGTATATATGTATATGTCTGTTTGTGTATATATATGTATACGTTGAGATGTGTAGGCATGTATATGTGCGTGTGTGGACGCGTATGTATATACATGTGTATGTGGGTGGGTTTGGGCCATTTCTTTCGTCTGTTTCTTTGCGCCACCTCGCTAACGCGGGAGACAGCGTACTGTGTAGTTGACAACTCTTATATCATGTCCACCATGGTGAACAAATACGATGCTCGTAAATCTAATGATGACTCGGGTGAAGAAGAGGGTGGAAATCGTGACTCAAAGGAGACAGAAAAACCATTGCCACCAGTTGAAGTTAAGTGTGGGGAGCATAGAGTGCAGTATACTTATTGTATATGGTTCAGTCGTCGAGCACCAGGAAAGCAGACTACAACACAAAATTATGACCAGAACCTCAGGTTACTTGGAAGATTTGCATCAGTGGAACAGTTTTGGGGTTACGATAGTCGTTTAGTCCTTCCTGTTGACCTAACTTCACACTCGGATATACATATTTTTAAAGATGGAATAAAGCCCATGTGAGAAGATGTTGGGAATAAGAATGGGGGGAAATGGATTGTTCGTTTACGCCAAGGACTGGCTTCACGGTGTTGAGAGAACATGATATTGGTAATGCTTGGTGAACAGTTCATGGTTGGAGATGAGATCTGTGGTGCTGTCATATCAGTGAGATTTCTGGAGGACATTATCTCTATTTGGAATCGAAGTGCACAGGACACAGTAACAACAGGACGAATCCGTGACACTTTGAAGCGAGTTCTTAACCTTCCTCTCAATACAGTTATGGAATATAAAACTCATAATGATTCTCTCAAGCACACCCACTCCTCGTCCAGCCTACTGCGGAAACCTGGCCCTCCCATGAGGCATGACCTGCACTGATGTTTCTATCCTCCAGCCACCACCCAACCCACCCCACCTCCTTGGAGAGAAGAGATTCTGGGGGAGGATGGGGGAAGAGGTTGAGACAACCATCATGCTCTATGCATCTGTGTGAGTGAGAATATATCTGTGCCAAGTTGCAGTTGTGGTCATGTACATAGGTGATGTATGTTCTGAATTGTTTACAAAGCAACACATACCTTTTCTCTGATACATTTTTGAAAGCCGACACAGAATTACATGGGAATATCTAAGCTGTACTTCTTTTAAGAAATATGTGTCTGTGAACTATACTTCAGCTTTATGCTTAACTCGCTAAAGCTTCAAAGACATGCTTTTCAACCAGGCCCAAACAAGACAGTTAGACCACCATAAAATGGTAAATCAAACTACTGTCCACAATGTGTTTACCATCTTCAAGCAGTCTCTTGCTTTGGTTTAATCAATGAAAGTTTGGAAATAAGTTTAAAGTGATCGTGTTTTATCCCAAAGCGAAGTGTTTTTTTATCCTCAAGCAGCTCTTCCTTTGGTTTGATCAGTGGAATTTAGGAAATGAGTTTAAAGTGATAGTATTTTATCCCTGAGCAAAATATTTTTTGTGCCTCTTGGCAGCATATAAGCTGTTGGTCATTTACAGTTTGTCTTTAATGGGAGGAAGTATTTTGAAGCTAATTACAAAGTAATGGAAAAAAGTAATGATCCTGGATTTTGCAGAAAAAAAAAAAAATGTTGTACCTTTTTCATATGTAGATAGGCATATTTTGGTTTCAGGGGCCCCTTTGTGGGACGAAAATTATCAGAGCAATAGAAAGTCAAGGTGAAAGCTCAAGTGTTCCCTTTTATTTACAGGTATTTAGGATTTTATTATTTTATTATAGATAATAGGGAGGGTATACGACAAAGAGGTTATATGATGGATTGATTACTTATTATTTAATTACTTGTGCAGAAATGTGTTATATAAGGTGCTATGGATATATGGGTGAATAGATGATTACTTATCCCTAGGGATAGGGGAGAAAGAATTCTTTCCACGTATTCCCTGCGTGTCGTAGAAGGCGACTAAAAGGGGAGGGAGCGGGTGGCTGGAAATCCTCACCTCTCGTTTTTTGTTTTTAATTTCCAAAAGAAGGAACAGAGAAGAGGGCCAGGTGAGGATATTCCCTCAAAGGCCCAGTCCGCTGTTCTTAACCCTACCTCGCTAACGGGAAATGGCGAATAGTATGAGAGAAAGAAAAGAAAGAAAGATATATATACATATATACATGTACACACAGCAAAAAAACTATCGCGCGTTTTTTGTACGAAACAAAATGACGCACCAGACGTGGAATAATGGAACAGTCAACATTTTCCTGTGAGATGGTGGTAGCCCTGATGTCCCTGCCTGTGGGTGTCCTCACCTATCTAATGGCAACGATATATCCTTCCGTATGTAGTACAGTAGATGGCATACGTAAATTGAGCATGTAAATGTAATATTCTGCACAGTAAGGCATATTGCAGTAATCATCATCTCTTGCAAAGTGTCAAATTCGTGGTGTAAAATAATATACCACATGGTATCTACGACACCCTGCTTCATACCGGCGGTGATTTATCTGTCTGCTGGTTTAGATTAATCAGCAACCTCACGTAATATGTAGTATCACCTGTGTGACTGATAACAGTATGTCACAAACCTGGCACCACATCATAGTATTTAGTAAACCAACATGGAAAGTAATGACTCTTTTCATGGATCTGCATTAGTTAACTTCCCTTTAACAGTGAAAATCAGATTTCTATATAACATGACCATAGACATGTTGTTGGAGGTTAAGAAAGTAATCTTTGACTGTAAATTTTATTATTTCAATACTTGGTATAACCTCCTCCCGTTGCAAACACTTCATTGAGCCTTCGAGGCATGAATGCCCACTGAACGGCTGACGTTAAAGTGTCCACCTAGATAGGGCCTTCGTAATTTCCCATGCCTTTGTAAAGGCATCATTTACGACTGTACACTACATCCGCTGTTGTCGTCAGGCATGCCTTTCTGCATTGGCCGCCCATAACATGCTCTATCGGGTGAGATCAGGCGATTTTTGCAGGATGTGGCACACTTGTTATACGTGGATGGCGAGCATACCAACCTTTGCAACCCTGGATGTGTGAAGTGGGCTTGTTATCTTGGGACGAGTAAAATGGCTCCGCTCTGGAAACAGCATAGCCCCCACTGAGGGTACAGGGACCTCCACAAGTATCTCACGTATCTAGGTTCCGGTCAAACTGGCCACCCGGACATCCACCAACTCACCGACACCAGCACCATGGATGGAATCACCCAA
>NC_092293.1:968675-988691 GCF_036320965.1 Panulirus ornatus
TATATATATATATATATATATATATATATATATATATATATATATATATATATATATATATATATATATACATGCTCAAACTGGGTCGAGCCAGACGTGAGCGTCGGTCGCCTCGCCTCGTTCTCAGGAGACGTACATTTCATTAAGAAAACGGCAGGTCGAGATGTCAGTGGCAATCATGATCTTCCATTTATAAAGGAAAAATTCATACTTGCTGCCTATATTGTCTTTGATATCAATACAGACTATATATTATCTTTCATATCAGTACATACGATACATTGGATTTGTACTAATATAGTTTTACTAAACATTATTTTGTTTTTCTTTATGTCAACGGCCGATGATCGAGCAACCATTACGTCTAAAATGGTGTTGGTCAAGAAGGCCTAATACTCTGCGTGTAATCTAATTAATTGAACTTATGCAACTAGATTTTTCTCATCTATAGCCTTTCTTCTTGAACTGCATGTTACATGATGAAAACAAGGTCTGGTTTATTATTGTCATTAAGGAACTGAAACAGCAGCAAAATATATAAAGATATTCATCCGATGATTACAGTTACAAACTGACAGATGTAATATAGCAAAAAATATGAACAAAACAGTGAGTTGGTGACATGTTTCATATGTTTGTAATACGACTCAGAAGTTAGTTCGTAAATCCTTACCGGGAATAAATGGTGGACAAATGGTGAAGGAAGATGCAAAAACGGGGCTATTTCAGTCCAAACTAGAATTCATTTGTTCACTACGACATTGATCTCAGGACATTTCAATGGCTGAGATTTACATGATACAGAAAATCTTCAAACAAGGACGATAGACAGATAGTTAGATGGTTGAATAAATAGGAAAACTGATCGATGTAGGTGCAATCAGAGTCGCCTATGATTTCGTTCACAGCGAATGAGATGATAGATAGGCGAGGCTATAACCATCGTCTATGATTATTGTAAATGACTAATAATGATTAATCTTTATTGTTTTTGTGCGACTGCTGTTAGCCTTTGAAGGTTAATGTTCCCTCAAAGTTGCCCGGACCCTACCACTAGGAGGTCAGCAGTTCGACTTAGGGTCCATTTGTGCCATGTTTATGGCAACCAACAGAATGGATGTATTTTTCTTATTTTTTTTTTTCATCCCTATGGATGGGACTCATAAATGTTAGGAACTTTTCCTAACGATTTGATCCTTTATGGTAACCGCTTCATTCGTACAATAGTTTCTCAATAATTTGCAACTGAATGAGAACTTTTGCCATAGGAAATGTCTTCTGAGGACCGGGTATAACAGGGTCGACTGCTGGAGGAGGAGCAGCTTCTCCAATCTCAGGGACGGGAACTTAAGGTTCAAGGAATTTCAGGGATGAATGTTGGTGGTGTGGACTTTAATCTTCAACACGGCAGCTTCAGCTTTAGGGTCGGCTGCTGCTGCAGGTGCTGCTGATCCTCCAGTCGCAGTGACGGACACATCAGGGTCTTCATCGACGACCAGTACGAGTACGTCGGGATCCACCAAGCCTGATTCATCCCCATAGAAGTAGGGGATCAAGGTCACCAATTCAGTGGTAGGCATCACTTTGCCCCGTTGTTTGGTGGGAGCCAAAGAAACATTGATGGGGATGGCGGCTGCTCCTGTGTCAACTACACCAGTTTCCTCGCTGGGTCCGCCTTTGCACAGGTCATCATCATCTTGATGCCGAGTCTGGATCTTCACCACTACTCTCTCGTGCACGGGTTCGATATCCAGACGTGATCTCTTCCTGGAAGGCCTTTGGCATTCTGGAAGGCACCGCTTTCCTCCCTGGGCCAGGCCCTCACTGCTGGACAACCAGGCAATTCTAGTGTAGGCGTACTCCTGGTGGCGGCCGTTGCGTCCTCCAAGTCTGCGATCTGCCTTGATGCCCCACCGTCCCAGTGTTCTGCCGACGTTCAGGACGGCAGCTTTCTCGTACCCGAACCCTTCGCAGAATTCACAGTATCGCAAATATAGCTCAGTTCGGCTTATACAATCTTTAACAGCCCCGGTTTGCTGGATGTGAGCCTCGAAAAATTCAAGGAAGGATTCCTTGCCAGGGTACCGATGGGCAGCGCGGACGTGAGTCATTTCTGCGATCTGGTGAGATGAGTGATTTACTTGACGAAGTAAACTTTCATAGACCAGCGCTTGCAAAAATATAGTGAAGCCACACAAAAATATAGTAGACTAGCGTTTCCTCATTGATCTAATATCCTAGATGATAGATTAACAGAGTGAAGTTGAAGCTCTAGTGTATTGAAGATGAAACATCAATATAGTGAAGATAGCAGGATACGATAGAGGGTGTACACTGGGCAGAATTACCTCTTGTGGAGAGTGTAATGTAGCTTGTAGTGGAAAGATAATGACATCAATGATGGTGTGTGTGTATGTGTGTGTGTGTGTGTGTGTATGTGTGTGTGTGTGTGTGTGTGTGTGTGTGTATGTGTGTGTATGTGTGTGTGTGTGTGTGTGTGTGTGTGTGTGTGTGTGTGTGTGTGTGTGTGTGTGTGTGTGTGTGTGTGTGTGTGTGTGTAGTGGTACAAAGACTATATAAGAAAGACAGGAAAGCAGGAGTAATCTCGCGTGAGCAATGACTGCTTTAATTGTGCACGTTGTCAACAGCTGGTGGTACTAATTACCCTTGCGCTGTCTGGCTGTCTGTTTGTTGACGAAAACTTTACAGTGAGTTTTCAGTTTGAAAAAAGAAGAAAATAATCTAAAACTTTTTTTTTTATGTTTTTCCCAAGGATGAAGTATTATACGGACGACTTCAGACAAGTATGAGCAATAACATATATAGGTAACATTAAACACAATGTTAGGGACCAAATCAACTGGACGGTTTCATCAACAATCATGCCATATCAACCAGGACATATTTCATTCTTTAACATTAAAGCAACATATTTACATACATATCCTGTAATTGGTCCACGTAAGCCTAATGATCCTGATGAAGTGATTATGCAGATAAGAGATGATGGGAAAAACTCTAGCAATAATGAGCTTGAAAACAAAGTTAACTAGCATAAGTGACTCGTCAATAAGTAAGCTCAAGTATATTTTTTTCTTTAATTACAACACTGTAGGTATTGGGGAAATATGGTATGTACTTCTTGATATCTAAAAAATTCGCATTTGGCTTTGTTGAGTTTGTAGAAAAATGTGGTTGTTTGTTATCTACTTGTCTTAGATTTATCCCATCCTACGTTTATATTTATGAATATCTTACCAATTCCATCACAACAATACCCCTTACCTTTCTTTGTCCTGTGGAAATGTGTGTAAAATGTGATGTGTGGGAGTAGTTTTCCTCCTCTTGCATATCACACATAGATAACATCTTTTTCTGCTCATAATCATAATTAATCTCATGTGAGTTCTAAGTACCGAATCATAGACACCATTATCTCTCACCGTCATGTTCACTACAGAGAGAGACACCATTATCTCTCACCATCATGTTCACTACAGAGAGAGACACCATTATCTCTCACCATCATGTTCACTGCAGAGAGAGACACCATTATCTCTCACCGTCATGTTCACTACAGAGGGAGACACCATTATCTCTCACCGTCATTTTCACTACAGAGGGAGACACCATTATCTCTCACCATCATGTTCACTACAGAGGGAGACACCATTATCTCTCACCATCATTAAGTTCTGGCTTGCAAGTAACAGAGAACTACTACTCAGGAAAACCTGGCCATTGTTTGTTTGTGCCAACATTTCCATCTATCGATCGCCAATATAACCAGTCTGTCCCATCTATCGATTACTATAACCAATCTGTCCCATCTATTTATTTTCATTATACACTGTCTGTCCCCATCTATCGATTTTCAGTATACTCAGTCTGCCACCATCTATCGATCTTCGCTATACCCTGTCTGTCCCATCTATCGATCTTCACGATACCTTGTCTGTCCTATCTATCGACCTTCACTATACCCAGCCTGTCCCATCTATGGATCATCTCTATACCCTGTCTGTCCCGTCTATCGACCTTCACTATACCCTGTCTGTCCCATCAATCAATTCATTATAATGTGTGTCCCATCTACACATCTTTACTATACCCTGTTTGTCCCATCTATAGATCTTCAGTATACCCTGTCTGTCCCATCTACGAATCTTCACTGTACCCTGTCAGTCCCATGTATGCATCTTCACTACAACCTGTCTCTCCCATCTATGGATATTCACTATACCCTGTCTGTCCCATCTATCAATCTTCACTATACCCAGTCTGTCCCATCTATGGATATTCACTATACCCTGTCTGTCCCATCTATCGATCTTCACTATATCCAGTCTGTCCCATCCACCTGTACCCCTGGTCACCATGTAACAACCATTAACCCACCTACAATATTTTAGATGGTCTCTGCATTCAAAATCGCCAAAGTCGACATGCTTTTGTTTGTATAAAGTCGACTATGCTTTTGTTTCTATGTGGGATATTAGAGCATGGGGGTACCTTACTATATTTTTCCATATCAATATAGACTCACTATATTTGTGGATGTACAAGGATAACCGAGGTTACTTCGTAAAGTGCACAACGTAATCTTAGTATCTTCAACATGGAAGTTTTTGCAAAAAGCTCAGTTGTGGAGGTGGTCGAGCAGCAGCAGGTGCTCTGGGTCGCCCTCCTTGACCAGGCCTACCTGCCTTTCCACGATGAGGAGGATTTGCTGGACCGTCCACCACACGAGACCCGACTCCCACATATAGATGAGTTGGGCTGCGATGATGACGACATACATGTCATCGTGCCCACCAACGAGCAGTTGCAAGGGGTTCTCAAAACCGTCCTGCAGAGGTATACCATCAGGGTCGTCAACGTTCCATACAAAATCTCAAGGACGAACGTCTGGGAATTCTTCAAGCAGTTCGGCGACATCGTTCGCTTCGACATGCAGTCCTACACGACCTACGAGAACCACCGCGGGATTGCCGTCATCCAGTACCCCTGCTATGCCTCCTACAAGAAGGCACTTCTTGCCGACGTGACACCACTTTCCGTCAACGGACGCTGTGCAAAAGTGAAACCTCACCGTCCCACTGATGCTGACCAAGTGACCTCGCCCACTCAAGTGGCATTGCAGCCCACACTCCCTACCAGACCCACCATCCATGAGGAAATGCAGCCCACCCCACTTGTCAGGCCCACCTTCAGGGAGACATGGCAGGTCTCAAGACCTGTCAGGCCCACCATTCAAGACCGACTTGGTCCCCCAACACACGTCAGGCCCACCATTCAAGACCGACTTGGTCCCCCAACACATGTCAGGCCCAGCGTTCTAGACCGACTGGGACCAATAACACATGACATGTCCTACGTTACAGACCGACTACACTCCGCACCTCGTACGGGCGTTAAAAGGCGTGTCGAGATGACACACGCTCCCCGTGCCAAAAGATTCAGTTGGTGAGGAACCTGAGTTCTTTCTTCCTGCTGGTGCTGCAGGAGAAAACGGCCCTAGAGTGGACACTGGAGGTGTGTTTGTGTTTGTGTTTGGGTTATCACTAAGGAACCAACACCAAGACAACTTTAGTTTCGCCTCGCCAAGGATAACGTTAATCTGGCGGAAGTCTGGCTTTCTCCCAGTAGTGGATGACACATAATATCTACGTAGGGACGTTGAAAACAAAGAAAGAAAAAATATGGGAACATTATCCCGCCCCCCAAAAAATACATAAATTCACGGGGATAACTTCCTTCGTCTTCAAAGAAAAAATGAATCTCTTCCGACGCTACCGTGCCTTCCATAAAGCAACCCTCAAAGAAATCACCTTGCGCAAGGACTCGGTTAGCCAATCTTCATATGACTGGGGCTATTCATCCCTCTCATTGATTCATTTTTCAAGATTAAGGAAAGTTATAATAAAAATATTGTATTGAGTTTCTCCGTTGGCGTCAGGGTAAACACCCATCCCCCCCGAAGCTTGGTTACCTTTCCGTGGTGGGGGGGACTTCATGGATTGGGCAGTAGCAACCATCGTTGGTTGCTTCTGTGCAATCCATGAACGAAAAACCAAGCATCTTGAGCGTAATTGTCGTTTAAATCCACTTGGTGTCAAAAATGACGCGAAAGCGGTTGTCTCAATTTTGTCAGAAATGTTTGTGCGTTTCGGCCTGATGGCGGGAGTCGGTTTGGCGCTGTGGTCATGAGGGAATACGAGGAAGATTGGCAACCGTCCCAGAAGTAGCTACAGTGAGGCCCAGCAGCTGTCCCTAATACTGTGGAAGGCACTCATGTAAGGTGTGCAGTGAGGCGCAGCAGTAACAAGGGAAACGGACAACCAAAACAGCAATCTTGATCATCAGGAGGCTATCCAATGCTCAGAGTAGATAAGGACGATTATTGTATGGCTTCGCTCAGAGGATGAAAATCTTATCCGTGAAAATCAACACGTAAAATAACTAGTAGTTAGTGGTAGTGAAGTGGAATTACCGTATTTCTGTGGTCTTAATAGTAAAACGAAACTTTTCGTTTTCTCCATCAATCTAGAGGTGTTGTAGACCACCATCCTTAAGGTTGTAAGGTAATGGTAACTTCAAGGCTATGACCTCAGCAAATTTGTGATGGAAAGTGCAGGAAATGTGATAATATATATGATATAAATTATATAGTTGTATAATAAATGTGTATTAGAATTTTGTCTTCTCTTTGCCCGTTCATTAATTTAAATACAGGTAAGTTTTCTCTCTAACGAGGTGGGATAAGCTACGTGCACTCGGCTTATGAATGTGGTGACTTTCCCTTCATTACCACAATGGTGTGCTGAACTGAAGATGTAGAATTCCGTAGACGAAACTAAGATGGGAAATCAATCTACATCAAAAATTGAACGTATGAATCTTTAGATGGACATAAAACAAACGGACAGAGGAGCACACTGGAGCAAATGAATTCCAATATCACCACTTAAAGTAGGCCTTTCAAGTAGCTGTGGCTTTAAAGCAAACTTTTTCTAGCCAAGGTTTAGTTAGCACCTAAACTAACCCCCACGACCTTACCTTAAGAAATATTTTCAGAAGGTACTGTCTGAACATATTTCTAAGATAAGGTGATTTAGGTTTGGTTTAGATGCTAACCTAACCTAGGCTAGAAAAAGTTTCCTTTGCTTCAGAGCCCCAACTACGTAGACGGGCTACTGTTGATATTAAACAGTAACAGGAAGATGATGAAACTGAGATGAAATGAATAAAATATAGAATGGGTCAGTTGAAAGTTGAAGTATTTGCTAGATACAATTTTTGACAGATCCAAATGCATCCTAAATTCAGTCACTTAAATCACAATGCTGAATATTGCTTTAATTGTTGGAACTAGTTACAGGAAGTAAAAATATCAAGCTTAAAGGGATGCCATTACAATAACTTCATATACCTGTATAGGATCTCTTAAACTTCTTTTCCCTAAAGCTGAATGGATTTAAGTCGTTTAATCTGCTTTCTGAATTTGTTTCTCAGACCAGTAATCATCTTTGGAGATTACCTCAGTAATTTCTCCATTCAATGTCTTCCTTTTCAAATTAGTTGACGATCACAGCAGTACAATATCCAAGCTGGGATGGCTATGTTTTGGGATGGCGAGAAGTCAGGTCATGCAAGAATGTTAGAAATGGCTTCCATCAGTTTCTACCCTATCTACTCTTAAAATTTTTTGGTTATCAGAACTTAGAGATTTATGAGTAGATAATACAATGTAGTTATCTTGGCAAGATATCCAACATGAGATTATAGTCATAATAACAATATAGTCACAAGTTCAATATATAGTCACCGGAATATTATATTTATCATGATAATATATCACTTACGACAAAATATGCATGATTAAAAAAATGACAATATAGCACCTATAAAAAATATCACATTGCTAATATAGCCAAGGTGGCGATATATACATGATAGTACTGTAACGAAAATAAGAAGATAGCCAAAATGACAATATGTTCATAATGACGATACTACCACTATGAATGTATAATCTCCATGACACTATAGCTACACTGACAGTAAAGCTATCTTCACAAAAGCGTAAAATTGAAAATACAGCAAACGACAATATAGCCACCATGACAATACAGCCATCCTGACGATAATGTCACGTTATAAATCAATCGCCAGCACATTAGAGTCACTTTGATACCAATCTTACAATGACTTTGTAAATATCATGAAAATATAGCCCCCATGTCAACATATTAGCTATGACAATTTAGCCATTATGATAATATAGTCACGACGACAATGTATTCACTATAACAATAAAGCTACCATGATCATATAGATGATATGATGATATAGTCAAAGCAAAAATATAGGAACATCCAACTTATATTCGCAAATGCAATATAACCACCTGGCAGTATAGATACTATAAATGAATAGTCGCTTTCGGATCATAGAAAACATATAGACTCCAGGACAATATAATCTCTGTGAAAGAACATTGACTCAGACAGGATTTATCATTATAATATAGTCATAACATTATAGCTGTCATGTGATTGTAGTCAACATGACAAAATTATCACAATGAAATAAAACGGCATTACAATATAGTTACCATAATCATACACCAATCATGATTATATAATCAGCAGGTTGACATAAACAATATCACAGTGTAAAAACCATGACAATATAAGTGACATGAGATGATATTCATTCACTTACACTTACAATACCAAATAAGCCGCCATGAGAATATTATTATCATGATCATATAATCACAACAATATTGTAGCTAATAACAAAATATATCCCGAACGACAAAATTAACCATAGCAATATAACCATCAAGTTGATATAGCGACCAAGATAATGAAGCCAGGACGGCATTATATTGAAAATAACAATACAGCCACCATGCCAATGTCTTCACCATGACAATGTAGCTACCATGAAAATATAGTAACCTTGACTATGTAGCTACCATGATGTAATATTCAGATTGAAAAATATCTACAATAAGAGTTCAGCTGCCAAGACACTATATCTCCAAAACGTTATTATTGCCATCATTATAATATAACGCCAGAATAGAACTATATATACCTACTACTCGACAATATAGCTATTCTGACAATATTGCCAACATGAAAAGACAGTCACCTCCTTGTTATATAACAAAAATGGCAAATAGCCATCATGGAAATATAGTGACCTAACAATACAGTCACAAAGGCAATACAGTTACCATAACAATGTAATGTTAATGACAATATAGCTAACATGACTATATAGTCACAATGACAATACAACCACCGTGACAATACAGATAACATGACAGTACCGTTTCTTACACAATATTTCCATCAATTCAACAAATTAAATGACAATACAGATATTATGGCAACACAGTCACCATGACAATATACTCAGAAATGCAATACAATCGCCATAATAAAATCATCCTACTATGAAAATATACAGCCACCATGGCAATATAGTTACCATAACAATGTAATCTTAATGACAATATAGCCAACATGACTGTATAGCCACGATGACAATACAACCACCGTGACAATAAAGATAACATGACATTACCGTCTCACTTTGCACACCACCTCGACCAGAACATCCTATATCTGCCACTCTATCATCAAACACATTCAACAAACATTCAAAATACTCACTCCATCTCCTTCTCACATCACCACTACTTGTTATCACCTCCCCAATAGCCCCCTTCACTGAACTTCCCATTTGTTTCCTTGTCTTGCGCACTTTATTTACCTCCTTCAAAAACATCTTTTTATTCTCCCTAAAATTCAATGATACTCTCTCACCCCAACTTTCATTTGCCCTCTTTTTCACCTCTTGCACCTTTCTCTTGACCTCCTGCCTCTTTCTTTCATACATCTCCCACTCATTTGCATTATTTCCCTGCAAAAGTCGTCCAAACGCCTCTCTCTTCTCTTTCACTAACAATCTTACTTCTTCATCCCACCACTCACTACCCTTTCTAATCTGCCCTCCTCCCACGCTCCTCATGCCACAAGCATCTTTTGCGCAAGCCATCACTGCTTCCATAAATACACCCCATTCCTCCCCCACTACCCTTACCTCCTTTGTTCTCACCTTTTTCCATTCTGTACTCAGCCTCTCCTGGTACTTCCTCACACAAGGCTCCTTCCCAAGCTCACTCACTCTCACTACTCTCTTCACCCCAACATTCTCTCTTCTTTTCTGAAAACCTCTACAAATCTTCACCTTCGCCTCCACAAGATAATGATCAGACATCCCTCCAGTTGCACCTCTCAGCATATTAACATCCAAAAGTCTCTCTTTCGCGCGCCTATCAACTAACACGTAATCCAATAACGCTCTCTGGCCATCTCTCCTACTTACATACGTTTCATTATGTATATATCTCTTTTTAAACCAGGTATTCCCAATCAACAATCCTTTTTCAGCACATAAATATACAAGTTCTTCACCATTTCCATTTACAACACTGAACACCCCATGTATACCAATTATTCCCTCAACTGCCACATTACTCACCTTTGCATTCAAATCATGCATCACTATAACCCGGTCTCGGGCATCAGAACCACTAACACACTCTTTCAGCTGCTCCCAAAACACTTGCCTCTCATGATCTTTCTCATGCCCAGGTGCATATGCACCAATGATCACCCATCTCTCTCCATCAACTTTCAGTTTTACCCATATCAATCTAGAATTTACTTTCTTATACTCTATCACATACTCCCACAACTCCTGATTCAGGAGTAGTGCTACTCCTTCCCTTGCTCTTGTCCTCTCACTAACCCCTGACTTTACTCCCAAGGTATTCCCAAACCACTCTTCCCCTTTACCCTTGAGCTTCGTTTCACTCATAGCCAAACCATCCAGGTTCCTTTCCGCAAACATACTACCTATCTCTCCTTTTTTCTCATCTTGGTTACATCCACACACATTTAGACACCCCAATCTGAGCCTTTGAGGAGGATGAGCACTCCTCGCGTGACTCCTTCTTCTGTTTCTCCTCTTAGAAAGTTAAAATACAAGGAGGGGAGGGTTTCTAGCCCCCCGCTCCCGTCCCCTTTAGTCGCCTTCTACGACACGTGAGGAATGCGTGGGAAGTATTCTTTTTCCCCTATCCTCGGGAATAAATATGATATGTATGACAAAATATTCAGTCACTCCCATATCTGACATTTTTCCTGCTGGCTGGTGCCGTTAAAGTCATATGGTAATTTACCGCAATTAGAGGGGACACAGTCTCAGTTAAGTTGGTGAATGTTGGTTTGCGGCAGGGGTGTGTGATATCTCCATGGTTGTTTAATTTGTTTATGGATGGGGCTGTTTGGGAGGTGAATGCAAGAGTTTTGGAAAGATGTGCAAGTATGCAGTCTGTTGTGGATGAGGGAGCTTGGGAAGTGAGTCAGTTGTTGTTCGCTGATGATACAGCACTGGTGGATGATTCGGGTGAGAAATTGCAGAAGCTGGTTACTGAGTTTGGTAAAGTGTGTGAAAGAAGAAAGCTGAAAGTAAATGTGAATAAGAGCGAGGTTATTAGGTACATGAGGGTTGAGGGTCAAGTCAATTGGGAGGTAAGTTTGAATGGAGAAAAACTGGAGGAAGTGAAGTGTTTTAGATATCTGTGAGTGGATTTGGCAGCGGATGGAGCCATGGAAGTGGAAGTGAATCATAGGGTGGGGAAGAGGGCGAAAATTCTGGGAGCGTTGAAGAATGTGTGGAAGTCGAGAACGTTATCTTGGAAAGCAAAAATGGGTATGTTCGAAGGAATAGTGGTTCCAGCAATATCATATGGTTGGGAGGCGTGGGCTATAGATAGAGTTGTGCGGAGGAGGGTGGATGTGCTGGAAATGAGATGTTTGAGGACAATATGTGGTATGAGGTGGTTTGATCGAGTAAGTAATGAAAGGGTAAGAGAGGTGTATGGTAACAAAATGAGTGTGGTACAGAACGCAGAAGGGAGTGTTTTGAAATGGTTTGGCCACATGAAGAGAATGAGTGAGGAAAGTTTGACAAAGAGGATATATGCGTCAGAGGTAGAGGGAACGAGGAGTAGTGGGAGACCAAATTGGAGGTGGAAAGATGGAGTGAAAAGATTTTGTGTGATCAGGGCCTGAACATGGTGGATGATGAAAGGTGTGCAAGGAATAGAATGAATTGGAACGATGTGGTGTACCGGGGTCGAAGTGCTGTCAGTGGATTGAACCAGGGCATGTGAAGAGTCTGGGGTAAACCATGGAAAGTTTTACGGGGCTTGGATGTGAAAAGGGAGCTGTGATTTCGGTGCATTATCCATGACAGCTAGAGACTGAGTGTGAACGAATGTGGCCTTTGTTGTCTTTTCCTAGTGCTACCTTGCGCACATGGGGGAGCAGGGGGTTGTCATCTCATGTGTGGCGGGGTGGCGACGGAAGTTAACAAGGGCAGACAGTACGAATTATGTAAATATATATATATATATATATATATATATATATATATATATATATATATATATATATATATATATATATATATGTATTATTGAGTGGTTGGTAAGGTTATTTAATGTATGTATGACTCATGGTGAGGTGCCTGAGGATTGGCGGAATGCGTGCATAGTGCCATTGCACAAAGGCAAAGGGGATAAGAGTGAGTGCTCAAATTACAGAGGTATAAGTTTGTTGAGTATTCCTGGTAAATTATATGGGAGGGTATTGATTGAGAGGGTGAAGGCATGTACAGAGCATTAGATTGGGGAAGAGCAGCGTGGTTTCAGAAGTGGTAGAGGATGTGTGGATCAGGTGTTTGCTTTGAAGAATGTATGTGAGAAATACTTAGAAAAGCAAATGGATTTGTATGTAGCATTTATGGATCTGGAGAAGGCATATGGTAGAGTTGATAGAGATTCTCTGTGGAAGGTATTAAGAATATATGGTGTGGGAGGCAAGTTGTTAGAAGCAGTGAAAAGTTTTTATCGAGGATGTAAGGCATGTGTACGTGTAGAAAGAGAGGAAAGTGATTGGTTCGCAGTGAATGTAGGTTTGCGGCAGGGGTGTGTGATGTCTCCATGGTTGTTTAATTTGTTTATGAATGGGGTTGTTAGGGAGGTGAATGCAAGAGTTTTGGAAAGAGGGGCAAGTATGAAGTCTGTTGGGGATGAGAGAGCTTGGGAAGTGAGTCAGTTGTTGTTCGCTGATGATACATCGCTAGTGGATGATTCATGTGAGAAACTGCAGAAGCTGGTAACTGAGTTTGGTAAAGTATGTGAAAGAAGAAAGTTGAGGGTAAATGTGAATAAGAGCAAGGTAATTAGGTACAGTAGGGTTGAGGGTCAAGTCAATTGGGAGGTAAGTTTGAATGGAGAAAAACTGGACGAAGTAAAGTGTTTTAGATATCTGGGAGTGGATCTGGCCGCGGATGGAACCATGGAAGCGGAAGTGGATCATAGGGTGGGGGAGGGGGCGAAAATCCTGGGAGCCTTGAAGAATGTGTGGAAGTCGAGAACATTATCTCGGAAAGCAAAAATGGGTATGTTTGAAGGAATAGTGGTTCCAAAAATGTTGTATGGTTGCGAGGCGTGGGCTATAAATAGAGTTGTGCGCAGGAGGATGGATGTGCTGGAAATGAGATGTTTGAGGACAATGTGTGGTGTGAAGTGGTTTGATCGAGTAAGTAACGTAAGGGTAAGAGAGATGTGTGGAAATAAAAAGACCGTGGTTGAGAGAGCAGAAGAGGGTGTTTTGAAAAGGTTTGGGCACATGTAGAGAATGAGTGAGGAAAGATTGACCAAGAGGATATATGTGTCGGAGGTGGAGGGAACGAGGAGAAGAGGGAGACCAAATTGGAGGTGGAAAGATGGAGTGAAAAAGATTTTGTGTGATCGGGGCCTGAACATGCAGGAGGGTGAAAGGAGGGCAAGGAATAGAGTGAATTGGATCGATGTGGTATACCGGGGTTGACGTGCTGTCAGTGGATTGAATCAGGGCTTGTAAAGCGTCTGGGGTAACCATGGAAAGCTGTGTAGGTATGTATATTTGCGTGTGTGGACGTATGTATATACATGTGTATAGGGGGGGGTTGGGCCATTTCTTTCGTCTGTTTCCTTGCGCTACCTCGCAAACGCCGGAGACAGCGACAAAGCAAAAAAAAAAAATATATATATATATATATATATATATATATATATATATATATATATATATATATATATATATATATATAACAATTAGTTGATATATAACGAATAAACGTAGCTAGGACGCCATTTGGCAAACATGTGATTGTCCAAGACAGACAACTAGTGTATCATAGACTTATTATGTGGACAAAAAGGCGAATTGTTTGCAAATCATATGAACAATAAAGTTGTCCAATATGTATAGACCTTTATCAATACCAAAGTCATAATTCTTTGTGTATTTAATAATAGAAGATTCAATGGTATTTCTCGTGGTACTGGAGTTAGAGTTAGTAGCTGATATGGCATTACTCCAGTCAATACAATGGTCATAGTTTTTAACTTGATTAAACAAGTTTCGATTCTTTTCCTTTTCTTATACTATATTTATGTTGCTTAAGTCTAACAGAAATATCCTTACCAGTCTGCACAACATAAAACTTATCACAATTTCTACATGGCACTTTATAGATGCTCCCAGAAGAATTTTTTGGTGAGTTCCTGATTAAGATATTCTTCATGATAATATTGTTGCTGAAGGCAACATTTACATTAAAGGATCTAAGCAATATGGGAAGAAAAGTAAAGTTATTATCAAAAGGGAGAACTAAAATATTCTTCGTGTCAGTGGAAGGTATGGGCTCAACTCTATAAAATGATTTCTTTGCTAATTTAAGGGATTTATTAGTGAAAGATCTAGTTTACTTCAACTTAGATCCAATGGAATATATCCTCTTAAGCACATTATCAGTAAACTCTGGACTGCAAATACGTAATGCCCTATGGAACATAGATTGAAATGATGATAATTTAACTCTCTCAAACTGAGATCGCTTGATCACGCACAAAATTGTGATACTTTCCAATATATATATATATATATATATATATATATATATATATATATATATATATATATATATATATATATATATATATATATATATATATATATATATATATATATATATATATATATATATATATATATATATTTTTTTTTTTTTTTTTTTTTTTTTTATACTTTGTCGCTGTCTCCCGCGTTTGCGAGGTAGCGCAAGGAAACAGACGAAAGAAATGGCCCAACCCCCCCCATACACATGTACATACACACGTCCACACACGCAAATATACATACCTACACAGCTTTCCATCGTTTACCCCGGACGCTTCACATGCCTTGATTCAATCCACTGACAGCACGTCAACCCCTGTATACCACATCGCTCCAATTCACTCTATTCCTTGCCCTCCTTTCACCCTCCTGCATGTTCAGGCCCCGATCACACAAAATCCTTTTCACTCCATCTTTCCACCTCCAATTTGGTCTCCCTCTTCTCCTCGTTCCCTCCACCTCCGACACATATATCCTCTTGGTCAATCTTTCCTCACTCATTCTCTCCATGTGCCCAAACCATTTCAAAACACCCTCTTCTGCTCTCTCAACCACGCTCTTTTTATTTCCACACATCTCTCTTACCCTTACGTTACTTACTCGATCAAACCACCTCACACCACACATTGTCCTCAAACATCTCATTTCCAGCATATCCATCCTCCTGCGCACAACTCTATCCATAGCCCACGCCTCGCAACCATACAACATTGTTGGAACCACTATTCCTTCAAACATACCCATTTTTGCTTTCCGGGATAATGTTCTCGACTTCCACACATTTTTCAAGGCTCCCAAAATTTTCGCCCCCTCCCCCACCCTATGATCCACTTCCGCTTCCATGGTTCCATCCGCTGCCAGATCCACTCCCAGATATCTAAAACACTTCACTTCCTCCAGTTTTTCTCCATTCAAACTCACCTCCCAATTGACTTGACCCTCAACCCTACTGTACCTAATAACCTTGCTCTTATTCACATTTACTCTTAACTTTCTTCTTCCACACACTTTACCAAACTCTGTCACCAGCTTCTGCAGTTTCTCACATGAATCCGCCACCAGCGCTGTATCATCAGCGAACAACAACTGACTCACTTCCCAAGCTCTCTCATCCCCAACAGACTTCATACTTGCCCCTCTTTCCAAGACTCTTGCATTTACCTCCCTAACAACCCCATCCATAAACAAATTAAACAACCATGGAGACATCACACACCCCTGCCGCAAACCTACATTCACTGAGAACCAATCACTTTCCTCTCTTCCTACACGTACACATGCCTTACATCCTCGATAAAAACTTTTCACTGCTTCTAACAACTTGCCTCCCACACCATATGTTCTTAATACCTTCCACAGAGCATCTCTATCAACTCTATCATATGCCTTCTCCAGATCCATAAATGCTACATACAAATCCATTTGCTTTTCTAAGTATTTCTCACATACATTCTTCAAAGCAAACACCTGATCCACACATCCTCTACCACTTCTGAAACCACACTGCTCTTCCCCAATCTGATGCTCTGTACATGCCTTCACCCTCTCAATCAATACCCTCCCATATAATTTACCAGGAATACTCAACAAACTTACACCTCTGTAATTTGAGCACTCACTCTTATCCCCTTTGCCTTTGTACAATGGCACTATGCACGCATTCCGCCAATCCTCAGGCACCTCACCATGAGTCATACATACATTAGATAACCTTACCAACCAGTCAACAATACAGTCACCCCCTTTTTTAATAAATTCCACTGCAATACCATCTAAACCTGCTGCCTTGCCGGCTTTCATCTTCCGCAAAGCTTTTACTACCTCTTCTCTGTTTACCAAATCGTTTTCCCTAACCCTCTCACTTTGCACACCACCTCGACCAAAACACCCTATATCTGCCACTCTGTCATCAGACACATTCAACAAACCTTCAAAATACTCATTCCATCTCCTTCTCACATCACCACTACTTGTTATCACCTCCCCATTTACGCCCTTCACTGAAGTTCCCATTTGCTCCCTTGTCTTACGCACCCTATTTACCTCCTTCCAGAACATCTTTTTATTCTCCCTAAAATTTACTGATAGTCTCTCACCCCAACTCTCATTTGCCCTTTTTTTCACCTCTTGCACCTTTCTCTTGACCTCCTGTCTCTTTCTTTTATACTTCTCCCACTCAATTGCATTTTTTCCCTGCAAAAATCGTCCGAATGCCTCTCTCTTCTCTTTCACTAATACTCTTACTTCTTCATCCCACCACTCACTACCCTTTCTAATCAACCCACCTCCCACTCTTCTCATGCCACAAGCATCTTTTGCGCAATCCATCACTGATTCCCTAAATACATCCCATTCCTCCCCCACCCCCTTACTTCCATTGTTCTCACCTTTTTCCATTCTGTACACAGTCTCTCCTGATACTTCTTCACACAGGTCTCCTTCCCAAGCTCACTTACTCTCACCACCTTCTTCACCCCAACATTCACTCTTCTTTTCTGAAAACCCATACTAATCTTCACCTTAGCCTCCACAAGATAATGATCAGACATCCCTCCAGTTGCACCTCTCAGCACATTAACATCCAAAAGTCTCTCTTTCGCACGCCTGTCAATTAACACGTAATCCAATAACGCTCTCTGGCCATCTCTCCTACTTACATAAGTATACTTATGTATATCTCGCTTTTTAAACCAGGTATTCCCAATCATCAGTCCTTTTTCAGCACATAAATCTACAAGCTCTTCACCATTTCCATTTACAACACTGGACACCCCATGCATACCAATTATTCCCTCAACTGCCACATTACTCACCTTTGCATTCAAATCACCCATCACTATAACCCGGTCTCGTGCATCAAAACCGCTAACACACTCATTTATATATATATATATATATATATATATATATATATATATATATATATATATATATATATATATATATATATATATATATGTTGGAAAGGATCACAATTTTGGGCGTGATCAAGATATTCCTATGAGTCCACGGGGAAAATGAAACACGAAAAGTTCCCAAGTCCACTCTCGTGTAATAATCACATCATCAGGGGAGACACAAGAGAGAAATATAACAGTCAGTTGATATACATCGAAGAGACGAAGCTAGGACGCCTTTTGGTAAACATATGAGTGTCCAAAACATACAACGAGTGTTCATAAACTTATCATTTTACAAATCTTATCAACAAAAAAGTTATCTAATTTGTATAGACCATCACAAATATCAAGATTATAATTCTTTTGTATTTAGTAATAGAAGAATCAATGATATTTCTCTTGGTAATAGAATTAGAGTTAATAACTGAGATGGCGTTACTCTAGTCAATACGATGATCATAGTTTTTAAAATGATTAAACAAGACATTTTATGTTGGTCAGACTGGTAAGGATCTTTCTGTAATACTTAAGCAACATAGATATAGCATAAGAACGGGACAAGAATCAAATGCCTTGTTTAATCATGTGTGTGTGTGTGTGTGTGTGTGTGTGTGTGTGTGTGTGTGTGTGTGTGTGTGTGTGTGTGTGTGTGTGTGCAAATATCAATAAAATGGCAGGAGTGAATTATACGTACAAAAGAGGTGCTCATTAAAGAAAGATAGAATACTGAATAGTGGTGAAAACCTCTGTATTTATTCCATTGAGAAAGTAGTAAATTGAATTATATCTAGAGGGCAATAAGTTTTCAAGAAAGAATGAAATTTGTTCTTCAACAAAATCAAACAGAAAATAAAAAAAAAATCATGAAAGCCTAATACGTTTGTGTTGCTTATCCAGGCCCATTTTTACTAAGTAATGTTGGAACGGCTCCACCCACTTTAATCACTTGAGTACATAGAATATATTATCGTCGATGTTAAAGAGTTTCCCTTTTGATGTTATCCTTAAAATAAAGGTTAAGGAAAGTGAGATAGAGCTTAACGTTAAAGTTAGGATAGCTAAGGCATCCTTGAACATATAATCACTAGTCAGGTGTTAATATAGGTTAGGTTAGGTTCAGTATCCTTCATCAGGTCACCATTACCAAGGAGTTGTTATGTTGGGTCAAGCAACATTAAACCAACTTTCAGTATTATTTACTCATAAATCTTTAAGTTCTGATAACACAAAATATTTAGAGTAGATAGGGTAGAAACTGATGGAAGCCATTTCTAACATTCTTGCATAACCTGACCTCTAGCCTTCCCAAAACATAGCCATCCGAGCTTGGATATTGTACTGCTGTGTCCGTCAACTAATTTGAAAAGGAAGACATTGAATTGAGAAATTACTGAGGTAATCTCCAAAGATTATTACTGGACTGAGAAACAAATTCAGAGAGCAGATTAAACGACTTAAATCCACTCAGCTTTAGAGAAAAGAAGTTTAAGAGATCCTATACAGGTATATGAAATTATTGTAATGGCATCCCTTTAAGTTTGATATTTTTACTTCCTGTAACTAGTTCCAACAATTAAAACAATATTCAGCATTGTGATTTAAGTGACTGACCTTAGGATGCATTTGCATCTGTCAAAAACTGTATTTAGCAAATACTTAAACTTTCAACCGACCCATTCTATATTTTTATTCATTTCATCTCAGTTTTATCTCCTTTCTGTTACTGTTTAATATCAACAGTAGCCCGTCTACGTAGCTGGGGCTCTGAAGCAAAGGAAACATTTTCTAGTCTACGTTAGGGTAGCATCTAAAACAAACCTAAATGATCTTACCTTAGAAATATGTTCAGACAGTACCTTCTGAAAATATTTCCTAAGGTAAGGTCGTGGGGATTAGTTTAGGTGCTATCTAAACCTTGGCTAGAAAATGTTTGCTTTAAAGTCATAACTACTTGAAAGACCTACTTTAAGTATTGATATTGAAATTTATTTGCTCCAGTGTGCCCCTCTGTCCGTTTG
>NC_092293.1:988791-1018001 GCF_036320965.1 Panulirus ornatus
TTTACCTAACATAAAAATTCTGTATAGGTATTTGATCGCTGTTCTCAACGACGCATTGAATAACTCTTCGTTAGTGAAGTTCATTTCGTGTAATAGATCATGTATTACAAAGTTGTGTCTATCCACACAAGTGTTATACATCCCGGGCAACGATATTCTAGAGATAACGGACATATAACATATGTAAGTCTTCTATAGATATTTATAAAAAAGTTTTCCTGAGGGACAAAACCTAAGACTTTCGTATTAAAGTTGATCAGTTGTAAGTGATCAAGCATTACAAAGGTGTGTCCATTACCACATGTACTACTGATCCCGGGTAAAGGTATTTCACCATCTTTGTATCTTTAACCTTTCTAGTTATAGATGTTTCATCCCTGATTCCATCCTCACAATGGATGTATGTGGTTTGTGTTGTCTTAACATATCATTAGTCAGTTGAAGTGGAGAACATGCTCCACAGCCTAGCCACTCTACTCTGTCTTCCACATGCTATTCAAGAGGTGTTACCGGATTCCGCCTATAAGTGTTTACACCGGGGGTAACAAGTCACCTCCGGACGGCTTCTTCTTTTTACTTTTGATGATTTGAAAAATTTATGAATCATATTTGGTTTTATGATGTCAATAAGATTGTTGGAAATTGTGTATAATAATCTTTATCTGTCATTTGATAAACTTCAATTCATCAAAGATAAAGTTTATGATCATTAATTAAAATTATAATCTCTCGTTGTTACTGAAGTTTTTTTTTTTTTATCTAACAAAATACTTTCATTTGACTCATAAAGAATATTATTAAGGAAAACATAAATAATCTTTCATTAGTTCTCATCTGTCATTTGATGAACTTTAATTCATCAAAGATAAAGTTTATGAATATTGATTGTTTATCTCTCGTTGTTACTGATGTAAGTTTTTTGTCTAACAAAATACTTTCATTTGACTCATAAAGAATATTCTTAAGGATAATGTAAATAATCTTTCATTAGTTTTCATCACACAAAATAAAAGTCTGTTTTTTCAAAGTTTTCTCAGCGGATGATGCTAACATTTTGAAGAGTAGAAACTCATAACTTAGAATCCATGAACCTTGTGTTAATAATAATTACATTACTTTTCTCTAAACAATACTTTTTTTCAGTATGTAAAACCCGGATGAAAAGCCTGCAACATAGATAATGACGCAATCATCTTTATGGTATTGAAGATATTACAGATTTCTACACATAAAACATTCATCTGCAGAACAGAAATCTTTATGTTAGATATGTTAATCTTAACGACATCTCGGCCATGTGTTAACCACGTGGTTGATGGAGGATTAACCGCCAGATCCCACGAAGACAGAAGAAAGAAGACAGAAGAGAGAAGACCGAAGAAAGAAGTGGATTGTAACGTTGCCTCCCGCGTTGGTCCTTCCCGCGGGAGACCGTTACGGTGACGACGCCGGCAGGCTGTTCCCTCACCACCCTCGCTGCTCCCCACACCCCCGCGTTGCCTCCACTCCATCTTCACATGTCTTTTTATTTTCTATTTTTTATCATCCATCATCCATCTCTCGACCGTTTGGCTTGAGCAATCTCTACCCCAGCTTCCCCACCCCATTCTGGAAAACTCATTTTCCTGAGGAGTGGAGGCTGGAGTGGACCTGTTCTCACCTGACGGGGTGGAGACCCTCACACTATCTCTTACCTCTCCCCTACCTTGGACCGTCGAGCCTCCCTCACTCACGTTTTCTCGCACTAGGACACTGATGCCACCAACATGCCGCCCGACATACGTCTAAAATCCCTCAAAACTGATTGTCCCCCTCCTTCCACGTTCGAACTCCTGTCCATCGTCTTTAAGACCACTGAGATCCGTCCTACTAGGGTCATTCAATTCCCCTCGAACAAATACCAGTTTAAGATTTGCTTGGGCAAAGATAGTGATTTAGATAGAATCCTATCTAAGCCTCTCCTTGATGAACTAGCTAAAAAAACTACCAAATCGTTCAGGACCGCTGCCCCTTCAAGCTAGATGTACTATTATTGCCTACAATGTTGATGAATCTATCTTGTCCCTCAGCCCTTCGGAGATTGTTGAAGCCATCAATGGCGAAAACAATGACGTTAATGTCATCAACGTCTATAAACCGAATAACTCCAGATCAATAAAGATACAATGTTCAAACCCGACCGAGGCCGATCGCCTGCTCTCCCGGGGAGTCCTGTTCCCCATGATCTCTGTGCCTGCAAAATCCCTGAAGAAAGATGAACATCTCGACGTACAACAATGTTTCAAATGTCTGAAATACGGACATGAGACTAAGAACTGTAAAGAACCCCACCAAACCTGTAGTCAATGCGCGGAAACTGGTCATGGTTTTCGTGAGTGCAAGGCTCAGGCAGCGAAGTGTGTCAACTGTAAAGGTGAACACGTTGCTGTATCTGGCCTGTGCCCACGTAAGAAGGAGCAACTCCGGCCAGTGCGTCAGGCACAAAAAACCAACTCACCTCCTTCCATAAACCCTCACCTCTACGCAACAGTTGCTGCTGCTGCTCCTCCCCCTGCCACCCAAGCTTCTCCTATCCCAACTACTAATTCTTCAGACCTCCTCACCCTACAAGGTAGGATGCATGCGTGCTACCTAAAAGCGTTGTTCCTGAGCGGGGAAGATAAGTCGGAATTCATCAGAATTTTCGATTTGCTTCTTGCTCATAACAACCTACCCAATGTACGAACTCCACCTGAACTCCTCAGCTCCCCCGCCACCAACCATCCCTCACCGACCCCTGTCTCGTCCGCCACCCTGACCCCTAACGAAAACGTATCCCAGGAGACCCCCAGTAACACTTCCAACTCTCCCCCAACTACTCAACCTGTCACCCTCCCAACTTCCAATACCCCCTCCGCACCCTCTAACACAACTCCATCCACAACCCCCCCAACCCAACACCAACAATCCTACTGTCTCTCCAAATACCGATTCCTCTCCCACCACCACCGTCCCAACTTCCACCACCACGACAGTTCCCCCAGAACCTCCACTCACCAATCCCCCCCTCCCCCCTCCCCCTCCATCCGTCCCCTACCTAACCCTCCCAGAGGAGCCCCAGCACCTGACCCTGCCGACACACCAGACAACCCACCAACGGTCAACCTTGACCTTCAACTCGTCGACAATGACCCTCTCCCCTCCCCTCTCCCCTCTCCTGACCCCTCACCAGATATATCCCGACCCAAGACTAGAAACATGATACAAGTGAAACACTCAAACGGCGCGTCAACGGCCTTCATCGACAACAGACACAGAAGGCCAATAAACTTCCATAAGTCGTAAAATGCTAAAAATCTTACAGTTTAACGTGCGCAGCTATCACAATGGCCGTCATCTGATTGCCACTCTCCTCGAAGAGAAAAACCCGATGTTGTGATACTTAACATCACATGTATCACCAACGGATACAAAATTAGACATTACGGGTATACATCACGACAGTCTCCAGACAGTAGACACGAGGGAGTCGCCATTCTCATACGCAACACCATCGAACACGAATACCTCGCCATCTCATGGCAATACGAACACTTTCTAGCAGTTAAGATAAACACAATACATGGCTTCATTATCTTCTGCACTACATACTCTCGACCCAACACTACCATTCCACTCCATGATCTCTACACAGTATTCAATCACACACATATCCCAGTCTACCTTCTAGCTAACCTCAACGCCCAACACAGAACCTTCCACCACAGCAGAAGCAATTCTCATGGTGATGACTTATTCGCTTTATACTCTTACAAACGTCTTAACTTCCTAGGTCCTTACCTCCACACCGTCTTCACTGGCCCAGGAGGAAAAGGCAGACCTGACCTTGTCTTCTCCAACAGAGCCAGTAATAATCTTCATAATTTCTTGTCTCCAGGACCACTGTGTGGTTCCGAACAAATCTCTATCTTTCTTCATCTCTCGTCTAACCCTATCCTCGTCCCATCACCCTCACACTACCACTACAAAAAAGTAGACTAGGACAACTTCAAAGACACTCTCCAACTGCACTTACACGACAAACTATGAAAATCACCCAATAACACTAATAGACACAGAAATAGAACATATACATGGAACAATCACACAGGCAGCTGACGCCTCTATCCCAACATCTTCATTTACCTCAAGATACTCCTTCTTCCTTTCTCCCAAAACAACCAGACTCCTCTCGTGCTACCGTCGACGCTTTGAGCATAACAGACATCGTTTGGGCCTAGTACGGTGGGACCTCACATCCCTACAAAACCACACACTCAACAGCCTTCTAGAAGACCACAATAGACACTGGAAATCTCTCATCACCACAACAGATCAACACCGAATTAAATCTCCTCAAGAGTTTTGGAGCAGAACCCGGAAACTCAAAGGAATACCAAAAACAGACTTCAATCGGCTAAATGACGACAACACTCTACACCATAACCCACAAGACATCGCGAACATTTTTCAAAAACACTGGGAAGGTATCTTTCACCCTCAACCCCCCCCCCCCCCCCACCCCCTACCCCCCACCGTCCCCACCCTCTGGCGTACGACCAATCGCTTCACATGACCACCTTCTCACAACTCCCATAAGAACGAGCGAGGTCAAATTCCTCCTCTTCAAATCGCACAAAGTATCCCCAGGTAACTCAGGCATTGGTTACCAGCTACTTACACATCTCCCTGACAACACTATTAAAGCCATCACCTTCCTCTTCAACGCGGCACTAGCCTCTGGCTATTTTACCGCGGCCTTCAAAACAGCAACAACCACAATGATACCTAAACCCAACAAATCCAATAGGGACCCAGTGAACTACAGACCCATCAGCCTACTTGAGTCCATTGGGAAGACATTTGAAAGAATCTTAAACAACAGACTTAGACAACACCTAACATACAACAACCTACTCTCACACAAACAGTTTGGCTTTCGTCAACATCATACAAGATGAAGTCAACATAATCACTAACTACATTAAAAACAACACGCGGACACACAAAATGACCGCCTTCATCACAAATGATGTTGAAAAAGCCTTTGACACCGTTTGGCACGATGGATTGAGGTACAAACTAAGCACCCAATTTCAACTCCCACGACCCACCATTAAACTTCTTTCTAACTATCATAGCAACAGAAAAACCCGAATCAAATACAGAAACACTTACTCAAACTACTTCTTCCTCAATGCCGGTGTATCTCAAGGCTCCGTGCTGGCCCCTACTCTTTACACACTCTACTCAAATGATCTTTCCAGTCCTATACACCTGGACTCCATCACTCTCCAATATGCAGATGATATTACTCAACTGATCAGAGCCGTAACCCTCACACACTTAATCAGCAGAACCCAACAGGAAATTGACAACGTTTGGCTTTGGGAGTTAAAATGGAGTATTAAATCAAATCCTGCCAAATTCAACATATCTTACTTTAACGTACGTCAGAGATACAACATAAGTAATGTCTACCTACACTCCCGTATACACCGTCATTTAGCCATTCCCATCTCAAACACCAACACTGTCCTGGGCCTAAGTTATGATGTATACCTGAGAATGAACCGATATGTTCAGTGTATAGCGGTTATTGCGAGAGCAGAGCTCGAGAAATTGTATAGATTTAGAGAGGTGCAATTCAAAACCAAATTGCACCTCTACAAAGCATTAATACGACCACTTATCATTTATGCCCCTTCAGCTCTCGAACTCGGAGCCAAATCCAACATCCATGCACTCCAAATACGTAATTCAGAACAATGCTCTACGTTGGGCTTTTAACATCAAATGGCACGAGTTCATCAGAAACACAGAACTTCACGAGAGAGTACGAATCCCTCCTCTAAACATCTACTGGAGGAAATTGTTTGAAAGACAAGTAGAGCGATTTCAAATACATCATACTCACTGGATTGATTACTTCAACAATCTCCTAGGAATAGACCACCCAGGTAACATGTTTAATATACAACCTGGACAACATCCAGTGACCATATATTAAAAACTAAAAACCACTATAGATCTTGCTGCTAAGTCCGTGCGGGGAACGCCTTGGTAAAATCAGTGTCCATCTGCCAGAGATACGATCCATCTCCTCCTATATCCTTATTAAAAAGAAAAATAAATAGATAAATAGATAAATGAATAAATAAATGAATAAATAGATAAATAAATAAATGAAAAATAAATCTACGAAAAGAATATCAATAAAAAAACAAATAGAAGAAAACAAACTCGCCCTCCACTTATTATCTCTGCCCTACTTATTCGATTATTCCTATGCAAGCTGGGTTAAGCCCTGGCTCTTTTCCTCCCTCTAAAATTCACTTCCTCTAACAAATCTTGCTCTTCCCCCCCTTCCTCTCTTTTCCCGCTCTTCCTTGGAAGGGACTTTTCTATCATCATTCCTCATCATCATCACCAAACTAGTATGATTGGAGGGAACCTACAAAATTAAGCAAAGTTCTTTTGCTTCTCTTTACTTTTTCGTGTTGATCCTGGCGTTAGTATTTACTGAAGATTCAGTGTCTTGTATTATGTCATACAGAATCACACATGTACTATTCAGTTTCTAGGTCCACTGGTTTAACAAAGTTGGAGGAGGAGCAACACTAGAGTTTCTGATGGACGCACTGGTGTAAAACTTGAGTAGGGTAGACCGTAAGCGAGGTACGGCCTCCAGTAGTTTCAGTAAATGATCGTAAGTGTAGGGTAGACCCTCCAGGCCCAACTTAACTGTGTCCCTCACGATGTGGACCCCGCGGGGAGTCGTGAGAAGGGCGCCTGGAACTGCCATGGTGTCATATACAGGAAGACACCAGAAGGACATGAGAAGGAAGAACCTGGAAAATGATAAACTTAGCAACTTCTTAAAGGCGAAGTCTTAATGAATACTGATGTGTGTGTGGTGGTGTTGTGAGGGTGATGGTGATGTGAGGGTGGTGGTGATGTGAGGGTGATGGTGTGGGGACAGACTGAACAGTGGTAGAAGGTGGTTGGCTTACATTGTTTGGAGGTTGAGGAGTGTTGTCTGGTGTGGGACCGGGATGATGATGATGATGATCATGTTCACAATAATGTACAACTTTCAAGTGGTCCTCATGTTCTTCACGAATGTCACTTGTATTTAGATGTCGAACCCTAAACTTATGTCCTTTAAATGAGCTAAGACTCTATAGGGTCCAGAACATTTTGGGTCAAGTTTACGATCCTCACTTGTAGAGTTAAATTCCTGCACCATTACCAAGAGTCCGGGAGCCACCGTTAATGGTTTGGTCGATTTATTAGCCTGATCCGTGAAGGTTGTAGTGGCTTCAACTAGATTTTCCTTGATCCTTTGATGAATCAATTGAGTCGTGCGATATTTTTCCGCTACAACTGATCTCTGGACCGCTGGACATGAAGGAGGGGACGCTATTATGTCATACCGCAACACTTTATCAAAGCCGTGTAAGGCGTGGAAGGGTGTGTCTCCAATTGACTTATGATATGCAGAGTTTAATGAACATTGGACATCAGACAGGTACTCACTCCATTCATCATGATCAAAATTAATGTTGGTGGGAAGACGCTGGAGGATCTTACGGTTCAACCTTTCTGCCAGGCCATTCGAGGCTAAGTGATGAGCCATTATATTACATTTACTTATGTTATACAATTTACGGAGTTCTTCTAATAATGAGTTATTAAATTCCCCACCATTATCTGTGACTAAAATCTTCGGCGCATTATGTCTGTCTAAGATATGTTTTTTGAACGCCTTAGCGACCGTAGCTGCGTCTTTAATTTGAACTGGAACTAATTCACAATATCTCGTGAAGGCATCAGTAATTACTAAGATGTATCTGTAGCCTGCCATGGACCTAGGAAAACCTCCTAATATGTCCATATAAACTCTTTCCCATGGGTATGAAGGTAAAGGATATTTCAACACAGTCTGCGGGGTAGTGGGACTTCCCTTGTGTGTGTTACATGTCTGGCTCCTTAAAATATGATCTGTAATGTTTTTCTGCATCTTGGCCAAAAATACCTCAAACGAGTTTGCTTATAGCATTTGTCTGCACCTGGGTGTGCGGTCTGCGGTGAATCATGTGATAACTTCAAGAAATTCTGTACTAATGCTGTTGGAATTATTGTTTGTTTAACAACACGGGCGAGCACTCCTAATTTCGCGTCCCTGCACAAGACTCCCTCACTGTGCTAAATACAATTCTCTGACTGGAACAACTGTTTTAGCATCCAAGGAAGATCTTATACCCTCTAGGAATTCTATGACAGGACCCCAGACTGGGTCATCACGTTGATGCTGTCTCAACCTTCTACATCAAAATCTACGAGGCTATCACCTACAGTGGCTGCACCCACTCTGCGGGAGAGCGCGTCTGCAACTACATTGGATGAGCCAGAAACAAAACGAAAATCTGGGTCAAGTACTTGTATAATTAGAAACCATTTCTGAAACTTTCCTGTAGGATCTTGTCTTTGAAAAATACCTAACAGTGCTCTGTGATCTGTATAAACTGTAATAGGGTAACCATATATGTATTCCATAAAATGTTTGAGTGCCCAAACAACTGTAAGGCCTTCTAATTCTGTTATTGAGTATTTCGATTCCGTCTTCGAACATGAACGGCTCGCATAGGCTATGGGAAAAAGTCTACCCTTATTTGATTCTTGCATAAGTACATCTACAAGACCCTGTTTACAAGCATCTGTTGTGTGTAAAACGAAGGGTTTCTCAAAGTTGGGAAATCGAAGGATAGGCGCCTCGATCAAGTGTTGCTTGAGTAAGTTAAACGCACTGTCTTGCGCTGTAGACCACTGGAATGTAACTCCCTGTTTCGGAAGTGAAGTAAGGGGGTTTGCGATCTTCGCGAAATTAGCGATAAATCTTAGATAATATTCTTCTAACCCAAGGAAGTATTTGACCTTGTCTGTTGTGGAAGGGACTGGGCATTCTACAACTGTTTTGACTTTATGTGCATCAGGTTGAATACCGTTTTCATCAACGGTGTGACCTACGTAATTAATTCTTGTCTGTAGAAAGGAACATTTGGATAACTTGACTTTTAGGTTCTCATCCTTAAGTCGTAAGAATACTCTCTCAAGACTTTTGAGATGAGAAGCAATATCTGGAGACATGACAATTATATCATCAAGATAAACCAATACATCTTGGCCCAACATGTGACGACAAATGTTAGTCATTAACCTTGAGAAGGTGATCACCGGTGAGGAATGAAGACCGAAGGCCATGATGCATATGAACTGCCAATGACCATCTGGCGTACTGAACACAGTCAGGGGGCGGCTTTCCTCTGACAAGGGAATCTGCCAAAATCCACTCAATAAATCCAAAGTTGAAAATACCTTATTGTTACCGAGGCTATGAAGAAGCTCTGATACCACTGGTAATGGGAAACCATCTTTCAAAGTGACCTTGTTGTTGAGTTTTCTAAAATCTATGACTGGTCTAAAAGTTCCGTCCTTTTTCGGAACGATCAGATGTGGTGAATTCCATGGTGATCGTGATTCCTCTATAACCTTATCTTTCAACATGTCCTGAACAAGTTTGTTTGCTATGTCTCTGTGCGCGTGTGGCAATCGGTAGGCTGGGACGTCAATGGAACGTGTGTTTTTCTCTAAGTTAATAATGTGAACATCCAAATGAGTTCTACCGAGTGGTTCTCCTGATAAGGCAATAGTAGACCTATACTGGTTAAGTAAGTCTGTTAACTGGTCAACATGTTTGGTTAATCCTACCTTGGATATCATGTCAGGGGTGATGGTGGGGAGCTGACTCGAGCCGTGCACTGCTGAGTCTGGGGTAGGAGGAGTAGGTGGTGGTGGGTTAATGGAATGTGAGACTAGACGGATATTAAACTCATGCAACTCCTTGTCTTGAATTCCGGACTTCAAAACGGAGAATTCCACAAGCTTGGTCCCTCTACGGAGACGGACAGGAGTGGGGTCCCGTATTGGCAATGTATATGGTGACCTCTCCATCTGGGGTCTCATGAATAGAGGCGTCCATCATGGATAGTCGTGTGACAGTTAGTGATGAAGGTTCAGCAACTACTCTTAGTGCGAGATCACCCTGACTATGTCTCAGTCCATGATCATTCATCCATGTTCGAGAAAGTGAGAGAGGAACCTTCGTTAATGTGTTACTATGCAGAGTCATGTTGGTTCTCAGTTTACCAGGACAATGATGAGTAGAAAAGTAAAAAGGATGCGTATTGTCTACCATGAAGCAGGACGTGGGAGCAGATGTATTAATGACTCTGACTGAGTGAGAACTCTTCTCTGACAATGGCAGGAACGTATTATCAACACAAACCACATGATAAATAGGACAGATCTTATGTTGTGCCACACATAGAGTGGCGTCCTAGTAACAAGTTAGCAGGAAAAGTTACACCACGGACAATGTAAGGGGTGACGGTCATGACCAAGTCGCATATGCGAATGTTCATTTTAATAGTGCCCCTTACGTCGAGATTTTCATTTGAGATACTTTGAAGGGATGGGTAAAAGTCCGAGCATTGAACAAGTTGAGTGCGCCCCATTAATGGTTGAATAAAATCATAATGAATGACATCTGCTTCCGTGCCGCTGTCTAGAAAGATTGTGATTGGCTTATCCTGGAAAGAACCCACTAAATCGAAACTTGTAATGTGAGAAAATGGCGAAGAACGAAAATGTCTTAAGAGTTCCTTATGTGATGGAGTCTTGTCATGAGCGAGAGATTGTCATTGTTGATAATGACATGATGAACCTGTGTTAGATGACGTCTGTCTAGCTAATGCTCGACATTCCGCTGAAGTGTGTCTAGCGTTGCTATGATATGAACACCTGCTTGGTGGTGTTGGGCGCGAGCGGGTGAAGGTCAGCCTGATGTCTGACTGGAGGAAATCATGACTAGGTCGGCAGAATTGTGACGACCGAGGCTGTGATGACATGGGTCGTTGACTGCGTTTGTTGTTCTGGTCGAGGCTCACGTGAGAATGAGTCCCATGTGTAAGGACACACATTCGCTTTATGTCCTGGTTGGCCACACCGGAAGCACGTCACTTTATGTGAGTGTTTGTCATCACTGAATCGCTGTATTTGACCATGAGAAGAATGATTGTGTTGACCACTAGAATGTTACGTCACACTTTGGGAAGCCGACACTCTCCCCAGTGTCTTGGTGTTGGAATAACCACATTTCTTTTGAGTGTAATTCAACACTTTTGTTACCGACCCACAATGATGGGTCGATGTTCTCATTAAGTAACCGTCGTCTTACGTCTGGAGGTCAGGTCCTTGAGAATGAAGGTTATGTGTAATAATCGCATGAATGTTTGCACATGAGTTTCAGGATTCATCATGGCCGATATCCAGGGTAAGGATTCATAAGCCTGCCTAACTAATCTCATTCTTCCATGTAAGGTACTCCAGTGATCAGGGACTGACGTATCATCCAAGTATGTTGTGTTAAGAGCACGTAAAAGGACGTGTAGTAAACTATCTGAGAATGATTCCTCACAACCTGATGTAAACAACGTTTTAAATTCCTCCCAAGATGTACAGTTTCCAATGTCATCTGAGTCATAGACAACCCTAGCTTAATTGTTAGGCTGGTTGAAATCAATGAGATTTTTAGCAGCCGATATAAGCGCTCTGTCTCCTGAATCACCATTATGTTCAACAATGTCCTCTGCATTTCTGATCCACCGATCAAAATTTGACAGTTTACCATCAAATAACTCGTGTGGTTCCCTAGCTTGTTTTAGTGTTACAACGGTTTTTAGTGAAGGAGTTTTTGTGAGGTGGCGGGGAGGTGGGTGTGGGTGTGGTAACGTGTGAGGTTTCTGTGGGTCATCTGTGTCACCAGAATCTGTCAAAACAACTTTGTGTGACGTCGCCATTTTAGAAGGCTGGTTCCGTTTATAATAAGGGATTCTAGGTAAATTCCTAAGTACATATGAACCTTTACGATTACCGCGTGGAATATCTTCGGACATGTAATACAATCTTACATAAAGTGTGTAAGTAATAATCCCCCCAAAAATTTAAAATATAATTAACACTATTGACCTAATACAAAATACATAACATGAATATTATTTGAAAATATTGTAATGAAATAAAGGCAATAAAAGGCTGGCATAACAGTATAACATATCAATACAAGACTCTGTATATGAAAGGTGAACATAATAGTATAACATATCAGTAATGGACTCTATATATGAAAGTAATCATCACTAAAAACAATAGTACCAATGTATGAAAACATAAGAAAGAATATATGCAAGAATAACTGAAAACTTATATTAATTTGCTAAACTACATAGATGAATAATCATATTACCCAAAAGTATATATATGTCTATATTTATAGACTAGGAACTAGTAACACACAAAAGGATCATACCTCACAGAGTGAACCATTTTGACACAGTTCTTATCTGAATGGGAGATTCGCTTACGAAGGCGTCTTGGGTGTAGCGAGGTGGAGACGTGTGCAGAGTAGCGGCTCGCTGAGTGTTGCGAGGTGGAGACGTGTGCAGAGTAGCGGCTGGCTGAGTGTAGCGAGGTGGAGACGTGTGCAGAGTAGCGGCTGGCTGAGTGTAGCGAGGTGGAGACGTGTGCAGAGTAGCGGCTGGCTGAGTGTAGCGAGGTGGACACGTGTGCACAGTAGCGGCTTGCTGGGTGTAGCGAGGTGGACACGTGTGCAGAGTAGCGGCTGGCTGGATGTAGCGAGGTGAAGACGTGTGCAAAGTAGCGGTTCGCTGGGTGTAGTGAGGCGGAGACGTGTGCAGAGTAGCGGCTCGCTGGGTGTAGCGAGGTGAAGACGTGTGCAGACTAGCGGCTGGATGGGTGTAGCGAGGTGAAGACGTGTGCAGACTAGCGGCTGGCTGGGTGTATCTAGGTGGAGACGTGTGCAGAGTAGCGGCTCGCTGGGTGTAGCGAGGTGGAGACGTGTGCAGAGTAGCGGCTCGCTGGGTGTAGGGAGGTGAAGATGTGTGCAGAGTAGCGGCTCGCTGGGTGTAGCGAGGTGAAGATGTGTGCAGAGTAGCGACTCGCTGGGTGTAGCGAGGTGAAGATGTGTGCAGAGTAGCGGCTCGCTGGGTGTAGCGAGGTGAAGACGTGTGCAGAGTAGCGACTCGCTAGCAGGAAAGTTGAGTGAGCGACAAGGGCTGGACCACGCGATGCTGACGTCTGGGATGTCGCCACGGCTGATGATGACGCGTCTCTGGAGCGGTTGACAAGATGACCTCCACGTTGGTGTTGGCAGGATGGCTGACCTTGCTTGACACGTCTGGATGTGATGACAACACTGCACGGCGGTGGCGCTGTCTTGATGCCCTTGCAAGCGACACAGTGTCAGCAATGCAATAAAGGCGTATCTTCAATGCATTGAGGTACGGGTGATGGAGCACGTAGCCGGCCGTGGGTTCCGCCCTTAACGTCCACAGGAGGGAGCACCAGGACTGTGTCAGGTAGGCTTGTATGACTGCTGCCAACACCAGACGTAGAAATATGAAGTAGATGTGACGGTCGTGTGTGGTCACGTGGGTTCTTACGTCACTGCCACCATTTGTAAGGTTGAGTTGAGAGGAAGGAAATCAGGTCTTCTTCGTCTGTGGTACTCAATGAAGATCAGGCGGCCTTTGTAGATTTATTACAACAAAACGTGTACGTCCATCTGTAGTACTCTGGGCTATAGTCTTATGACACACTACGACACATTCTAGTGAACAGTGTGACGATGCTGGCCAGTGTGTCTCCTCAGGTCACACTGGCAGGGGTTATATGGGAGTCCGTCAACACCCATTCAACAACGTGTTCAAATAACAGATCAGCTCTTACGTGTTCAAACATCCTGATTAACAGTAGCCCGTGGGAACACTGAGCCCGTGGCAACATGCATCTAACTCTATGTAACTCACAGTAGAATGATAATAACGTATAGCTAATGAAAAATTAATGGTAGTGTTCGTGAGTCTTACATGAGGACGTAAAGAATCAGGTACAGACATAATAGTTACTGTGATAAATAATTTGTTTATGATAAATGTGTATTGTGTTGCATTATGATAGATGTTCAGGACCAAGTTCTTTAAGCCAGAATCATAAAACATCAAAGATTAGAATAGTTGTGAAAAACATAAACATATACATAAGTAAACTACAAAATATATTTTCTTCTGGGTATCTGAAAATAGAACAAGGAGCTAATATTTCATCTTTTAGCAAAATATTTACATCTATGTCCCTTTTTTTCATCATCATTTCTTTATGTTCACTTCTAATAAATGCCTTTTATCTAACATAAAAATTCTGTATAGGTATTTGATTAATGTTCTCCAACGACGCGTTGTATAACTCTTGGTTAGTGAAGTTCATTTCGTGTAATGGATCATGCATTACAAAGTTGTGTCTATCCACACAAGTGTTACACGTCCCGGGTAAAGATATACTCTAGAGATAGTGTATATCTAACATATATATGTGTTTTATAGATATTTATAAAATGGTCTCCTGAGGGACAATACCTAAGACTTTCGTATTAAAGTTGATCAGTTGTAAGTGATCAAGCATTACAAAGGTGTGTCCATTACCACAGGTGCTACTGATCCCGGGTAAAGGTATTTCATCATCTTTGTATCTTTAACCTTTCTAGTTATAGATGTTTCATCCCTGATTCCATCCTCACAATGGATGTATGTGGTTTGTGTTGTCTTAACATATCATTTGTCAGTTGAAGTGGAGAACATGCTTCTGAGCCTAGCCACTCTACTCTGTCTTCCACATGCCATTCAAGAGGTGTTACCGGATTCTGCCTATAAGTGTTTACGTCATGAGAGGGCTTCTTTTTTACAACTTTTGATGATTTATATTATTTGGGTTATGTATTTGGTTTTGTGATGTTAATAAAATTGTTGTAATTCATATATCATATTCATTTTTTGTCATTTAATGAACTTTGGTTTATCAAACTTGATTGTTTGTTGTTTCTAATAACAATAAACATTTTCTCTCAAAATACTTTAGCTTAATTCATATAGAATATTTCTAAGTAACACGTAGATAATTTTTTCATTAGTGTTCATCACAGTGAAATAAATACGTCTAATTTTCAATGTGTACTTAATGGATCTTACTAAAATTTTGAAGAATATAAACTCATAACTTGTTTAAGACCTTCTAAACCTTGTGCTGATAATAACTACATTACTTTTCTGTAAGCAATATCGTTTTAATGCGTAAAATCCAGATAAAAAGCTTGTAATATAGAGTTTCATGTTATCATGTTTAGGTTGTTGAAGATATTAATGATTTCTACATGTAAAACGTTTATGTTATCTGCAAAATAGAAATCTTAATGTTAGATATGTTAATTCTACCGGTTTCACCTTACATACATTACTGTACCCTGTGCTACAGAAAAGTTATGGGATTTTATTCATTATCTTATAAAATAATTTACTAAAACAATGTCCCACGTACTTTCTATAGAAATCCGGTAGGAATATATATTTTGCATCTGGATTTTATAACAATCAATGATAGGTTCTCAGGCTCAGTTAAGATGTAATTATTTTTTCTTTTATTGAGTTAAGATTTCGTCCATCACAAAATATCGTAATGCTGTCTAAGGTTCACTCTTGGGTCTACATTGCTGAACAACGTCAGTGTACAATGGCCAGTGATATTCACCGTAGACATATGTTTACACTGTGTACACATAGCAGGCAAACTACAGTATCATCTTAAGATGTGGAAATAAAACTATCAAGGCAGGAGAAGGATTTAGGTGTCATCATTAGTAGAGATGTAAAGCTAAGACAACAGTGTATTAATGTACGTAATAAGACTAACAGGCAACTTGGTGTCATGTGTTAGTAGCAAGAATGAACAGGTAATATTACAGCTATAGTTAGTCACACAACACTTACATTATGACCTACAATATTGATCACTGTATTACAGTATGCATATCATTTCCTTGATACCAGGCATTAGAATCCTTCCAAATGAACACATTAAGATCATGAGAGTTTCTTTCTCTCACAGGTGGCAGGCAGGGTTAGTTATGTAAGAGGTATGTTTACTGATGTAATCTGTACCTTTACCTGGAATATCATCAACTTCTCATATCGTTACTGTAATACGTATAAACTTAGGTCAGTACAGTATATTGTCGAAGAAGAACACCATTAGGCATGAGGAGTACAACTATATCTCATCATCTGAAATCTAATTACTACCAATTATTGTATCAGATGGGCAATGCCTGGAAGACGACAGCGATGTGCTTTCAGAGTATATTTTCACAGAAACTACATAGTAGAAATAATTTTGTAGTTATAGCTTTAGAATAATTTAAAAAAAAGAAAGTCACATGAAGCATAAAAACGGCCTTAAAAAAGGAGAGTTGCAAGTGTAGCAGCAGCAGGTGTTGGTCAAGATGTTATAACCGGCAGGTCATGATGCGGCCCATCATCTACAAGTGGTACACACACCATCCCTAGACCACACTTACACTACACTTGACCCAGCCTTGTGGCACCCGCGCCAGCCAGGTACTCACTGGCAGTCAACATTATATCATGACAACAAACTTGGACCTACAACTAAACACAACTTATAAATAATAACCCAGCTGGCTAGATTGACAACCATCATGGCGGTCCGCCAGTCATCTGTATATCTCAATCTTTCCTTCACTTATTCTCCAACTTTTTCATGTCATATCATAACTCCTCTGTTCATCAACATCTTTACGTCATCTCATAGAAAGGGATATTTACACAGTAAGAGTGTATGTGGCACTCAATCTCTCTTGGTATTTCTTCACACAAGTCTCTTTTCCAAGTTCACTTCCTCTCGCCACCTCTTCTCCCCGACATTGTTTCCTCATTCGAAAACCTCTTCAGATCTTCACTGTCGTCTCCACAAGATGGTGATCAAACATTACACCAGCTGCCCCTTTCAGCACATTTACATCCAAAAGTCTTTCTTTTACACGCCTCTCAATTAACATGTGATCTAGTCATGCCCGCTGACCATCTCTCCTACTCACATACGTATATTTATGTATATCACATTTTACAAACCAGGTATTCCCAATCACCAGTCCTTTACACACACACAACACAAGTTGTTCACCATTTCCATGCACCTCAGTTATACCCTCCACTGCCACATTACTTACCTTCACATTTAAATCACCATCACTAATACCTGGTCTCTTACATCATAACTGCTGACACACACACTCACTTGCTCCCAAAATACTTGCCTCTGTTCTTGACTCTAACTCGTTACCTCGCTAAGTGCCATTTGACCTGACCTAATGGGGCAGGACAAGGGTCATCATCTTCACTACTCTCTGGACACCACTGGTTCTTGGCCTCAGCCACTACACTCTCCACTTCAATACTATCTCACTAAACTCTTAAAATCACTAATCTTTGACCCAACGCTTTCAGATAATGTCAAAATCCTAATTTATCGTCAAGATCTTCACTATAACGTTGGATGAACATACTGAATGTTGGAAACTCGAACCCATGACCTTGATCTTTGAGACTCAGGCTCGGTGATAATGTGTACCACACCTGCCACTGAATTGCAATACTTAGTCACCTAAATCTTAAGACCACACACACATGTACATACTGAACTGTAGACAAAAATATGGTCAACGAAAGATATTTCATATATCTGGTTTTAAAACTGATAAGATCAGGAAATAAGATTTAATCATTATCATTATCGGACGATTATAATGCTCAACAACACACGTTAGGTACACAATATATTTCCTACTAACCTACATGTGAAATGACAATCCATACCATATCTAACTTCCCACTTGATAACCAGCATACCGTATCCTTCAGTACCAGATATATTATACTTAATGATAATAATAATCATAATGATCGGAATAATGTTAATAATAATGATAATGATAATGATAATAATAGTGATAATGGTAATAATAATGATAATGATGATGATAATAATAATGATACATAATAGTAATGATGCTGCTAATGATGATGATGATGTTAATAATAATAATAATGATAATAATGATAATAATAATAATAATAATAATAATAATAATTTTTTTTTTTTTTTTTTTTTTTTTTTTATACTTTGTCGCTGTCTCCCGCGTTTGCGAGGTAGCGCAAGGAAACAGACGAAAGAAATGGCCCAACACCCCCCCACACACATGTACACACACACGTCCACACACGCAAATATACATACCTACACAGCTTTCCTTGGTTTACCCCGGACGCTTCACATGCCTTGATTCAATCCACTGACAGCACGTCAACCCCTGTATACCACATCGCTCCAATTCACTCTATTCCTTGCCCTCCTTTCACCCTCCTGCATGTTCAGGCCCCGATCACACAAAATCCTTTTCACTCCATCTTTCCACCTCCAATTTGGTCTCCCTCTTCTCCTCGTTCCCTCCACCTCCGACACATATATCCTCTTGGTCAATCTTTCCTCACTCATTCTCTCCATGTGCCCAAACCATTTCAAAACACCCTCTTCTGCTCTCTCAACCACGCTCTTTTTATTTCCACACATCTCTCTTACCCTTACGTTACTTACTCGATCAAACCACCTCACACCACACATTGTCCTCAAACATCTCATTTCCAGCACATCCATCCTCCTGCGCACAACTCTATCCATAGCCCACGCCTCGCAACCATACAACATTGTTGGAACTACTATTCCTTCAAACATACCCATTTTTGCTTTCCGGGATAATGTTCTCGACTTCCACACATTTTTCAAGGCTCCCAAAATTTTCGCCCCCTCCCCCACCCTATGATCCACTTCCGCTTCCATGGTTCCATCCGCTGACAGATCCACTCCCAGATATCTAAAACACTTCACTTCCTCCAGTTTTTCTCCATTCAAACTCACCTCCCAATTGACTTGACCCTCAACCCTACTGTACCTAATAACCTTGCTCTTATTCACATTTACTCTTAACTTTCTTCTTCCACACACTTTACCAAACTCCGTCACCAGCTTCTGCAGTTTCTCACATGAATCCGCCACCAGCGCTGTATCATCAGCGAACAACAACTGACTCACTTCCCAAGCTCTCTCATCCCCAACAGACTTCATACTTGCCCCTCTTTCCAAGACTCTTGCATTTACCTCCCTAACAACCCCATCCATAAACAAATTAAACAACAATGGAGACATCACACACCCCTGCCGCAAACCTACATTCACTGAGAACCAATCACTTTCCTCTCTTCCTACACGTACACATGCCTTACATCCTCGATAAAAACTTTTCACTGCTTCTAACAACTTGCCTCCCACACCATATATTCTTAATACCTTCCACAGAGCATCTCTATCAACTCTATCATATGCCTTCTCCAGATCCATAAATGCTACATACAAATCCATTTGCTTTTCTAAGTATTTCTCACATACATTCTTCAAAGCAAACAATAATAATAATAATGATAATAATAATGATAATAATAATGATAATAATAATAATAATAATAATAATAATAATAATGATAATAATAATGATAATAATGATAATAATAACAATGATAATTGTGATAATTATAATAATGATAATAATGACAATAATGATAGTAATAATGATAATAATGAAAGTAATGATAATAACAATAATGATAATAATGATGATAATAATAATGATAATAGTAATAATGATAATATGATTATATCAAATGATACTGCACTATGATGATGATAATGATTACAAAATTGTTGATAATAATAATAATAGTAATAATAATGATGTAATTATGATAAATAGTACTGTACTATAATGATAATAATAATAATAGTAATAATAATGATGTAATTATGATAAATAGTACTGTACTATAATGATAATAATAATAATAGTAATAATAATGATGTAATTATCATAAATAGTACTGTACTATAATGATAATAATAATAATAGTAATAATAATGATGTAATTATGATAAATAGTACTGTACTATAATGATAATAACGGTAAAACATTCAATACAGTTGTGTCTTCCTAATATAACAAGACAATATGGTCTAAATATACCACATACCGGTGTTACACTGAGTTAAAAGAATTAAACTCCACAAACCATGATTTTGTCTTGATCTGTCCTTGTAACAGTATTTTGAACCTGTAGTCATCTTGGTGTATATTGTTTAGTTTTCGTAACCATTAAATGAATATAAGTCAACATGTTTTCAGGAAAAAATAAGTTTTTCCAATTGTATGTTTTTCATTTTCCATTGGATGGAAGCATCCCAGGGATTAGTGTATATCTTGTGTCCCAACCAACTGTTGGTTCCTGCTGTCTCTGGGTTAGTCATGTTTTATGGAAAAAAGAAAGATAAATGTTTATCAGGAGCGGGACTCGAACCCACGCCCGGAAGACCAGACAATGATTTGAAAGCAGCGCCTTAAACCACCCGGCCATCTTGCCAGGAGAAAATAAATTTGGAAGTTCTCTCTAACTTACTAAACTGAACCAATTCCAGGAGCAAATGTATAGTATATACTTATAAGGTTAAGAGACGGGACAACACGAGTGTATAACTCTCTCCCATAATGCACACACACACACACACACACACACACACACACACAGAGCGGCGCCAGGCTGGAGGCGGGGCATCGTGACGTCACAGGCAAGTCCCTCCCCCCGCCAGATCCAAACATGTGTTGTGTCTGGTGATGGCGGTTCAAGATTTCCCACATTTATATTGATCTTTACATTATCATCCACTCCCAAAGTCACCTGGCATTCTTGTGTTTCAACAACAGACGTGATATATGCAACACCAGGCAAACATTGTACCATTATCTGATAGGTTAATTGGTGCACAATCAAGAACCAGTGAATTTCATCGCCGCCATAAGTAAGTAAGGAAGGTGACTTTAATGATGATAAATACGACCTGGTATGGCTGTGTCTACACACTACCGCCATCTGGTCAACATTGTACATACCAACATTTAAACTGTGACATTCAACCACAAGGTTTAAAGTCGCTCATGAAAACGCGAACTTAAAATCTATCCATTTAAATCTACCATTCATCAATCAACATTTAAACACCGTCATTTGAACGTAAACCTTCCAGCTGCGTTATTTTACCAGAGTCCTTTAAGATACGTCATATAAACACAACGCTTAAATGTACGTTAAGCTTGTGCAAACCATCATTGAAACTCAAACTTTTGAATTAGAATTGTAATGAAAATGCGAAGTTTTAACTCTGTCAAATTACAGCTATTGTACAAAATGATTCACTTAATTGACAAATTTTAATGTCAGTTAATTTAACGATATCCTTTGTGGTTCATCTCTGAAACACAAACCTTTAAACTTTGTCTCTAGAACTGAACACAACCATTAAGTTTCATAACTGGAATGGAAATTTGGATAATCTATCAAAATTCGTCATATAACGCGAACTTTTAAATCCTTCCATTCAGTTGGGCCGTTACTTGCCTGGCTGCCATTCATAATATGTCCTTTTATATTGTATGTTGACTACGCTCTCATTCATTCGTCATTTGGATCGTCTCACTGATATTCCATTCATAAACTTCATTCCTAAAGCTTATTTTTGACCACCATGTTGCTTCCTTAAGGTTTATAATTCTTTGTGTATTTAATAATAGAAGATTCAATGATATTTCTCGTGGTACTGGAATTAGAGTTAATAATGCCATCTCAGTTATTAACTCTAACTCCAGCACCACGAGAAATATCATTGAATCTTCTATTACTGAATACACAAAGAATTATAATCTTAATATTAGTGATGCTTTATACAAATTGGATAACTTTAATGTTGATAAAATGTGTAAACAATTCACCTTCTTGTCCACATAATAAGTTTATGATGCGCTTGTTGTCTGTCTTGGACAATTACATGTTTACCATATGGCGCCCTAGCTACGTCTCTTCGTTGTATATCAATTGAGTGTTATATATCTCTCTTGTGTCTCCCTTGATGATGTGAGTATTACACGAAGGTGCACTTGGGAACTCATCGTGTTTATTTTCCTAGTGGACTCATAAGAGTATACTTGATCATGTGCAAAATCGTGATCCTTTCCAATATATATATATTTATATATATATATATATATATATATATATATATATATATATATATATATATATATATATATATATTTATATTTTTATTATACTTTGTCGCTGTCTCCCGCGTTTGCGAGGTAGCGCAAGGAAACAGACGAAAGAAATGGCCCAACCACCCCCCCCCCATACACATGTATATACATACGTCCACACACGCAAATATACATACCTACACAGCTTTCCATGGTTTACCCCAGACGCTTCACATGCCTTGATTCAATCCACTGACAGCACGTCAACCCCTGTATACCACATCGCTCCAATTCACTCTATTCCTTGCCCTCCTTTCACCCTCCTGCATGTTCAGGCCCCGATCACACAAAATCCTTTTCACTCCATCTTTCCACCTCCAATTTGGTCTCCCTCTTCTCCTCGTTCCCTCCACCTCCGACACATATATCCTCTTGGTCAATCTTTCCTCACTCATTCTCTCCATGTGCCCAAACCATTTCAAAACACCCTCTTCTGCTCTCTCAACCACGCTCTTTTTATTTCCACATATCTCTCTTACCCTTACGTTACTTACTCGATCAAACCACCTCACACCACACATTGTCCTCAAACATCTCATTTCCAGCACATCCATCCTCCTGCGCACAACTCTATCCATAGCCCACGCCTCGCAACCATACAACATTGTTGGAACCACTATTCCTTCAAACATACCCATTTTTGCTTTCCGAGATAATGTTCTCGACTTCCACACATTTTTCAAGGCTCCCAAAATTTTCGCCCCCTCCCCCACCCTATGATCCACTTCCGCTTCCATGGTTCCATCCGCTGACAGATCCACTCCCAGATATCTAAAACACTTCACTTCCTCCAGTTTTTCTCCATTCAAACTCACCTCCCAATTGACTTGACCCTCAACCCTACTGTACCTAATAACCTTGCTCTTATTCACATTTACTCTTAACTTTCTTCTTCCACACACTTTACCAAACTCCGTCACCAGCTTCTGCAGTTTCTCACATGAATCCGCCACCAGCGCTGTATCATCAGCGAACAACAACTGACTCACTTCCCAAGCTCTCTCATCCCCAACAGACTTCATACTTGCCCCTCTTTCCAAGACTCTTGCATTTACCTCCCTAACAACCCCATCCATAAACAAATTAAACAACCATGGAGACATCACACACCCCTGCCGCAAACCTACATTCACTGAGAACCAATCACTTTCCTCAACGGCACGCGGCCCAACTACCCTCCAATCAGCAAATCAGATCGGCGAGCAGAACCCCTAAGACGCGCCCAAGAATACGGACTCCCAAGAGTGAGTCACGCTAGGAAGAAGAACCGCCAGTCCTCCCCACCAGCCAGCCAGCCTGCTGGGCAAATCCTCGAGGCTGCCGAATATGAATCGACGCTGCGTTCAAATCTGTGGACAACGGCCGGGCTCATAACGTCTTCGATGTGGCCCGGGCTATCGTGCCAGCCTATGCGGCAATTCAGCAACCCGGAATTATTCCCTGAAACAACGCTTGGAAGGAGGCAAAAGTGATATTGTGACAGTGATTGTGTCAGCGTCGCGTCGCCTCGCCGCAGTGTATCGAGACAGACTTCCCCAGAACTTTTTAAAGGGGAAGAAAATGTTTATAGTTGTGTTACTGGAGTGATAGTTTTCATGCATGGTGTTTTGACAAGAAAATAGTGAAGTTGGAGAAAAATGTAGCTTAGACATTGAAGCTTATTGATTCAGTGGTGAAATTGATGAGAACTGCTATTGACGTTTGTGTGAATAAATTGTACATTTCCTTTTCCATAGCCAGAGGTTGAACCATTATGTGACGTTCATTTTTTCATTCATTTCAAGCTAAAAGTTTGTTTTCTAAATTGTTTCTTACATTTTTCATATGTATATATATGTATGTGTGTGTGTGTGTATGTGCGTATGTGTGTGTATGTGTGTGTGTGTGTGTGTGTGTATATATATATGTATATCATCCCTGGGGATAGGGGTGAAAGAATACTTCCCACGTATTCCTCGCGTGTCGTAGAAAGCGACTAGAGGGGACGGGAGCGGGGGGCCGGAAATCCTCCCCTCCTTGTATTAACTTTCTAAAATGGGAAACAGAAGAAGGAGTCACGCGGGGAGTGCTCATCCTCCTCGAAGGCTCAGAGTGGGGTGCCTAAAAAAAAATATATATATATATATATATATATATATTCTTTTTTCTTTCATACTATTCGCACTTTTCCCGCGTCAGCGAGGTAGCGTTAAGAACAGAGGACTGGGCCTCTGAGGAAACATCCTCACCCGGCCCCCTTCTCTGTTTCTTCCTTTGGAATATTAAAAAAAAAAAAAAAAAACGAGAGGGGAGGATTTCCAGCCCCCCGCTCCCTTCCCTTTTAGTTCGCCTTCTACGACACGCAGGGAATACGTGGGAAATATTCTTTCTCCCCTATCCCCAGGGACAATATATATATATATATATATATATATATATATATATATATATATATATATATATATATATATATATATATATATATATATATATATATATATATATATATATATATATACATATCCTTCAGTACGTTTACTTTCGATAATGAGGAACAGAAGAATAAGCCAAACAAGTATATTTCGTCAAAGACATCTCTCTTTTCTAAACGCTGCCTCGCAAAGATTTTCATTAATTCAAATTGAAGAAACAGACGTATTTTCTATTGTCTGGTTAGCTCAGTGGTAGAGCGTGAGTCTTACACACTTAAGGTCGTGGGTTCGAGACCCACACCAGACATAATTTTGGTCTTTTTCTTGTTTCATTTTGTCCGCATCACATGTGTGCAACATTCAGTATGTTCGTCCAACGTTATAGTGAAGATCTTCACAATAAATTGGGGTTTTCGACCTTATCTGAAAGGGTCAGGTCCACCAAGACGTCCTTGAAATCTTCCAGAAGCTTCTGGCGATCCTCCTCCAACTGCTGGGCACATCAGAGTTAACATGGGCCGGACATCGGTTGTGGAACGACTTAATCTGCTTCCGGTAGTTAGCAGGGATGATAATGAGGGCTCTGACCTCATACCAGGTCAGCTTAGTTCTAGTCGATTGCACAGTTCCAGTCTATTGCTTAGTTCCAGTCTATTGCAACGACAATAAAAAATTAAAACTCATTTCTTCGTGGAAAATTAAGAGGAAAACACGACAGCAACATGGAGATATACCCTGTGGTTATTTTGCCGGCTAGTCGGCAATGGTCGGTCAAACAGTATTTTGCCGTGGTAATCTCAGTACTTCATATAATACTATGTCACAAAATATGTTCTTGGGGGCGTAGCTCAGTGGTAGAGCACTCGCTTGGCATGCGAGAGGTCCCGGGTTCAAACCCCGGCGCTTCCATTTTTTATTTGGGAAATTCATTGTTTTCAGTCTTGTATATATATATATATGTATATATATATATATATATATATATATATATATATATATATATATATATATATATATATATACATATATATATATATACACATCGTCCGATCAGGGAAGTTAAGCAACGTTGGGTCTGGTTAGTACTTGGATGGGTGACCGTCTGGGAACACCAGATGCTGTTATCCCTGGGGATAGGGAAGAAAGTATACTTGCCTCGTATTCCCTGCGTGTCGTACAAGGCGATTAAAAGGGTAGGGAGCAGAAGGCCGGAAATCCTTTACTCTCATTTTCAGTTTTACAAAAGACGGAACAGAGAAGACATAAAGATATTGTAAAGATGTGATTAATATAAGATATAAGAATGAATGGAAGATACGGATGTAGCTGAAACAAGGAGTAATGAAGATTAAGATGCAATGAAAATTATTCTGTGGTGAAGATGAATGTATATGTTGAGATTTTGTATTGAACATGAAGAAGTGATGATAATGATGAGAGTGTAGTGACGATGAGGGTTTAGTTAGGGAGTGGTGACAATTGCCTTTACAATGATAATAAGGAGGAAACACAATGAGGAACACAAACTTTCCAAAGCTACGTTCAAGTCAGACTTTGAACTAAGTTCGGTAAACAGAAGGATGATGTTAAGATGAGAGTGTAGTGAGGAAGAGTATAGTGATGATAAGGATATTGTCAAGATAGGTTGTAGTGAAGATACGAATGTAGTGAAGATACGAATGTAGTAGAGATAAGGGTTATCAAGGAGTAAAGTTTATTCAAAATGATTATGTAGTGAAGATAAGAACTACTTTTAGTGAACATCAGGGAGTACAATGATGATGGTATGGTAGAAATAACGGTGTAGTGAAGAAGAGGGTATAGTGAAGATATAATTAAGTGAAAATAAGCTAGTAGTGAAGATTCACGTTAGTGAATATGAGGTTGTAGTGAACTTAACCTTATTGACCTGATCCCCCAAATCCTCCAAACTACGTTCAAGGGCCGATCCAAAACCAATCAAAAAGGCTATTTCTCTGTGTATTGTTAGTGATGGTGGTGGTGTGTAGGTGTGTGTAATCATGTATTTGCACTGTATTAGGAGGGGGTTTTACACTCGTGGGGCCCCGTGTAAGTACGTTGTTTGCGTGAGCGGGTAAAATCTAAAGCCTTCCTTGAAACCAGCTTAGTCAAGATAAGGTCATATGAAGATGAGGTTGTAGTGAAGATTATAATAAGCCTTGCATAGTGAAGATAAAGGGATTAAGTAGAGGAGATGTAGTAAAAAAGATTATAGTGAACACAAAAGGATTCAAGCTAAGTGCAGGGTCGGCCTACGGGCTTGAACTTATATTTTAGGTCAAAGGCATCACCAGTACACCCCGGCCAGCCTTAAAGTTTATCCGTACACACACACACACACACACACACACACACACACACACACACACACACACATAAGTATATATATATATATATATATATATATATATATATATATATATATATATATATATATATATATATATATATATATATATATATATATATATATATATATATATGACGCTTATATATATATATATATATATATATATATATATATATATATATATGACGCTTCTTATTGTTCTTTGATTTGAATCTTCAGTTTTCACCTCTCCTTCAACATGATAACCTCTGAATCTGTGAGTGTGTAATTACCTATTTTTACTGTGTGAGGAGAGAGTTCTACACTCGCCAGGCCAAATCTCTAGAACATTCTGTACTATTATACAACTTGTAAGATTTATGTATGGTGTCTGCCTTAACCATGACCTCATTCTTCTTATTCCATTCATCAACCACTCTTATATAAACTTTAAAATTACTTCTCTGAATATATTTGAACAATATTGCCCTAATTTCATGCTATGTTCTCTAGTTTTGTGTGTGTGTGTGTTCTCAGAAAGTAACTGTGTACTATTCAACAATGATTTCCCAAAAGCCATTTACCTCATATCCTTTTATTTCGATGCTTGAAAATGGCTAATATTCGTCAAAGTGGTTTTTGTCTTATTAGTACTTATGATGATTTATTGATTCAAAAAGTATTGGTATTTCGAAACTATTTAGATCCTTCAACATCTCTAGCCATCTTCACTACACTATCAACACCACTAGCCATCTTGACTATTTCTTCGACACCTTTGGATTTCATGAAATAATGATCGCAACAAAACTAAATGAATCCGTCTACATATCCGGATTTGTATGGGATTTAATCTGGATAGCTCTGGTTATGTGACGTCACATAACCTAGGGGTATATAAGGCCGGCGGCGAGAGACGTATAATCATTTGAGGATGGGACTCCGTACCGACAACATCTCCTCTCACACTCTCCGGCAAGAAAATTTGGTAAGTGCGCCTCAGGCCGGAATCAAAATGAGTGTTCCAGTTGTAAAGTTGACCCAGAAGGATGTGAATGACCTGGTGGTCATGAGAGAGGTGGGTCGGGGAGGCAACGCTAAGATTGAAACGGTGTTGTTCCGTGGATCGTGTTGCGTCATCAAATCCCTTCTCGACGGAGTGAGTTCGAAAAGTCTTATGGATGAAGCCGACATTCACAGGAGACTGGCTGGGGCTGGAGGAGCCCCTCTCCTTCGAGCAGTGTGCCGCAACCCCCCACTGATCATCTTAAGCCACACTGGCCAGCCTTATGATAAGTACATGAGAACATGTCGGTCGGACGAGGAACTGGTCGAGTCCGCCATCATGGTCGCTCGTCGGCTGATGGAAATCCATAAGAAAAACATTGTCCATAATGACGTCAAGGTCGAGAATGTGACCGTGACGATGGGTGAGAAGCCAGAGTTTCACATCATCGACTTCGGCTTGAGCGTTAAGAAGGGAAGCTGCGTTGAGTACAATGTTCCTGACCTGTGGTTGGCCCCTGAGGTCAGGGAGCGCAAGCCGGTCTCCCCAGCCAGTGACGTCTTCTCTTTTGGGCATCTAATGAGGCACGTGTCCATCCTGGTCAGGAAGCAGGGTGTGCGGGAAAGCCTCCAGGATCTTTACCAAACAGCGACCCACAGCGACCCCTCAGAGAGACCAGCTCTGCCACTTATTATTGGTGAGCTGAAGAAGGTGATGAGGTCAGTCCGCCGGAGGCGTACCAGAGGAGGGGGCCAACGGAACCAGAGGAAGGGCAGGAAATGAGGTGCCCTTCCTCAACTATCTACCTCACAATAACAACTTTGTTTTAGAGGAAATTATTATTTTTACATATCTTAAAACGGGATAGACGTTTATTTTAGAGGAAATTAAAATATTCATTTAAAACGGGAAAAAATTATGGAACTCGACATGCAACCACCTCCTCGTGGTGAGTTCTGGGTGATCAGAGATCAAACATCTCTTATCAGCTAAGAGTTGCATACAAACGTATTTCCTGATAAGTAAAAGACGACTGGATAATGTTCTTATGATCTTAAATGTTCTTAGAGTCTGGCTAGTATTATCTTGGAGGTCTTCTATCCCCTACAGCTCGGGCTGGGCCCAGATTGTATCATGGACAACGATAAATGATCTTAGCCTAGCAATCATGGACAACGATAAATGAC
>NC_092293.1:1018101-1112857 GCF_036320965.1 Panulirus ornatus
AACCAGTCAATAATACAGTCACCCCATTTTTAAATTAATATATATATATATATATATATATATATATATATATATATATATATATATATATTTTTTTTTTTCAAACTATTCGCCATTTCCCGCGTTAGCGAGGTAGCGTTAAGAACAGAGAACTGGGCCACTGAGGGAATATCCTCACCTGGCCCCCTTCTCTGTTCCCTCTTTTGGAAAATTAAAAAAAAAAATTGAGAGGTATATATATATATATATATATATATATATATATATATATATATATATATATATATATATATATATATATATATATATATATATATATATATATATATATATATATACACATATATATATATATATATATATATATATATATATATATATATATATATATATATATATATATATATATTTTACAGAAATACTAGTATAGTACCAGAGATGAAACAGTATCATTTGTTAATCAGTGTGGGGTCTCACCTGTTTGGCGTCTGACCTCCCTAAGTGTGACGTCATGGATCGCTCCACGGCACGCGGGTCATGGCCGGTTCTTCTCACCACATGAGATCTGGGATGCGTTCAACTACCTTACATTTTAATATACTGCTTTTTCGGGAGAAACATTTAGGACATTCTGAACATAAGTATGGTTTCTACCCTGTGTGAACTCTCCGATGTCTTCCTTAATCACCTCTTCAAGAAAATTGTTTTTGACATTCTGAACACCGGTATGTCTTCTCGCATTGTGAACTCTCAGGTGTCTGACTAAAGCACTTTTACCAGGGAGAGTTTCTTGACATTCTGAACACTATTATGGTTCCTCGCTTGTGTAACCTCTCGATGTGTCACTGAAGTACTTATAGCAGAAAAGGTTTTTTGATATTCTTTTTACTTATTTGGCTTCTCGGCTGTGTGAACTCTCAGACGTTTTACTAAATTACCTCTGTTATAGAATTGTTTTTGACATTCTGAACATTGATATGGCTTCTAGCCTGTGTGAACTCTCAAGTGTCTCACTAAATCACTTTTCTGAGAAAAAGTTTTTTGACATTCTGAACATTGGTATGGCTTCTCGCCTGTGTGAACTCTCAGGTGTTTCACTAAATTACTTTTAATAGAGAAACTTTTTTGACATTCTGAACATTGGTATGGGTTTTCACCAGTATGGATTCTCAAGTGTGTCTTTAAATCACATTTTTTAGAAAAATACTTTTGACACTCTGAACACTGATACTGCTTTTGTCCAATGTAAACTTTCATCTGCAACACTAAGTTGTTCTTACGGGAGAAGGTACTCTGGTATTCTTTACACTGATATGTCTTCTCAATAGTATGTAATTTCATGTGCCTATGAAGATAGACATGTTTCGTAAAGCTTTTCTGACACTCAGGACATTTGAAGGGTTTTTCTTGTGTTTATGACCTTCTGTCTCCTGTTGTCAAAACTGTTTGAGGAGGTTTCGCTTCACGGAGAATATGTCCCTGGTTGTCCCTAGATGCTTCAGTCTTCTGTATCACCATAACACGTTTACAACACAGTGTAGCTCACCCTGTCAGTCTGCAACTGCCGTCCGCGACACCACGAGATGCTTTGCGAGTGAACACCAGAGAGAGACTGACCTTGGCTAGAGTGTGGGATATAAAGGCAACTCACTCTCCACCCTACGTTGCCTCCAGTCCATTTCTCTCGTGGTTTTTACTATCTTTTTTACCATCCATCATCCAACATCTCTCGACCGTTAGGTTTGAACAATTTCTACCCCAGCTTCCCCAACCCATTCAGGAAAATTACTTCCTGAGGAGCGGAGGCTTGGTGTGGACCTGTTCTCACCTAACGGGGTTGAGACCCTCACATTCTTACCACTCCCGCCGAGCCTCCTGGGTTACCCTGTGATAGTGCAGGGTCCTCCCTGGAGTGGGGTTGTGGTCCCTCACCTACGTGTCCTCAGCATTAGGATATTGATGCCATCATGCCTCCTGACATTAGTTTAAAATTGATTAAAACGTAAAGTTCCCCCCCCCCCCCCCTTTACACGTTCGAATTACTAACGATTGTATTTAAGACCACTGAGGTCCGACCCAGTAGGGTTATTCAATCCCCTACTAATAAATATCTATATAAAATATATTTAAGCAAGGATAGCGATCCAGATGAGATCCTATCCAAGTTTACGACCATCCCCTTCAACCTAGATGCATCGATAGTGCTAATAATATTGATGCATCTATCTTGTCACTTAACCCCATAGAGATAACTGAAGCCATAAATCAAGAAAACAGTGACATTAATGTCATCAACGTTTTCAAACTGAACACTTCAAGATCACTAAAAATACAATGCTCTAACTGGACCGAGACACATCGCCTACTGTCCCGGGGAATCTTGTTTCCCATGATCTCAGTGCCTGCCAAATACCACAAACCTGACCAGTACCTCGATATACAAGGTTTTAAATGTCTACAACACGGACACGAGACTAAGAGCTACAAAGCTCAGCGCCAGACATGCAGTCAATGTGCGGAAACTGATCACGGTTTTCGTGAGTGTAAGGCTCAGGCAGCAACCTGTGTTAATTGTAAAGGTCAACACGTTGCTGTATCTGGGCAATGCCCACGAAGGTATGAGCAACTCCGCTCGGCGCGACAATCTCTCAAAACCTCCAGCTCGTCCCCTTCTACAAACCCTCACCTCAACGCAGCAGTTGCTGCTGCACCTCCGTCTGCCACCCAAGGTTCTCCTATCCCAACCACAAACTCCTCCGACCTCCTCACTCTACAAGGAAGGATGCAAGCGTGCTACCTCAAAGCACTGTTCTTGAGCAAGGAAGACATGTCTGAATTTGTCATGATTTTCCACTTGCTGCCAGCACACATTAACCTGCCCAATGTACTTACTCCACCCGAACTCCTCACCTCCCCGCCAACAGCCATCCTTCCCAGGCTCCTGTCACACGTCTCCCTGACCCCTAACGCAAATATGTACCAGGATACTTCCAGTAACACTTCAAACTCTCCACCAGCAACACAACCTGTCACCCTCCCAATACCTCCCCCGCACACCCTAACACAACTCCATCTACCACCCCTCAACTCTACACCAACGACTTATCCATTTCTCCACTTACCAGTTCCTCTTCCACACTCACCAATCACAACTTCCGCTTCCCCTCGACCGTCCCTCCCGAACCTCCACTTCCCAATCCCTCCCCCCCCCCCTCCTTCCCCTCCACCACCCCTCCTCTCGCACCTAACCCTCACAGAGGAGCCACAGAACCTGACCCTGCCGACTCACCAGACAACCTACCTGCTTACAACGTCGACATTCGACTCGTCGACTATGACTCTCCCCCTCCCTAACTCCTCCCAGAAAGTTGCCGACCCAAGACCAGACAAACCTCCACCGAAGTTCACATGAAAACCCTCAACGGAATGCCAATGGCTGTCATCGAACACAGAAGTAAAAGAACGATAAATTTCCCAAAATCGTAAAATGCTTAAAATCTTGCAGTTTAATGTGCTCATCTACCACACTGGCCGTCATCTGGTTGCCACTCTCCTCGAAGAGAAAAGACCCGATGTTTTGATAATCAACAGCACATGTATCACTAATGGGTGCAGAATTAGACACTACGGATATACATCCCGACAGTCTTCAGACGGTAGACACGAGGGAGTCGCTATTCTTACATGCAGTACTGTCGAACACGAATGATAACCACTTCATGGCGTCTCGAACACTTTCTAGCGGTAAACACCATATATGGCTTCATTATCTTGTGCACTACATACTCTCGACCCAACTCTAACATTCCACTCCACGATCTTTGGACAGTATTCAATCACACTCATATCCCAGTCTACCTTCTAGCTGAACTCAACGCCCAACACAGAACCTTCCACCACAGCAGAAACAATTCTCACGGTGATGACCTATTCGCTTTATGCTCCTTCAAACGTCTCAACTTCCTAGGACCTTTCTTCCATATCATCTTCACTGGCCCTGGAGGAAAGGGCAGACCCGACCTTGTCTTCTCCAACAGAGCCAGCAATTATCTTCATTACTTTTTGTCTCCAGGACCACTGTGTTTCCGACCCAATCCTTCTCTTTCTTCACCTCTCATCTAACCCTATCCCCGTCCCACCGCCCTCACACTACCACTACAAAAAAAGTAGACTAGCGCAACTTCAAAGACACTTTTTCTAATTGCACTTACACCACAAACTATGAAAATCACCAAATAACACTAATAGACACAGAAATAGAACATATACACGAAACAATCACACAGGCAGCTGACATTTCTATTCCCAAATCTTCCTTTACTTCAAGATACTCCTTCTTCCCTTCTCCCAAAACAACAAGACTTCCTTCGTGCTACCGTCGACGCTTTGAGCAAAACAGACATCGTTTGGGCCTAGTACGGTGGGACCTCACATCCCTACGAAACCACACACTCAACAGCCTTCTAGAAGACCACAATAGACACTGGAAATCTCTTGTCACCACAACAGAACAACACCGAATCAAATCTCCTCAAGAGTTTTGGAACAGAATACGAAAACTCAAAGGAATACCGAAAACAGACTTTAATGGGCTTAATGACGACAACACTCTACACCATAACCCACAAGACATTTCCAACATTTTTCAAAAACACTGGGAAGGTATCTTTCACCCTCACCCCCCTCACCCTCTGGCGTGCGAAAACACTCAAATCGTCACAGAACACATACAAAACAGACCCAGTCACTTCTTCCCAGAACAGATCATACACCTCCAATCGCTTTCACACGACAACCTTCTCACAACTCCCATAAAATCGAACGAAGTCAAATTCCTCCTCCTCAGATCACCCAAAGTAGCACCAGGTAATTCAGGCATTGGTTACCAGCTACTTACACAACTCCCTGACAACACTATTAGAGCCATCACCTTCCTCTTCAACGTGGCACTAGCCTCTGGCAATTTTCCCGCGGCCTTCAAAACAGCAACAACCACAATGATACCTAAACCCAACAAATCCAACAGAGACCCAATGAACTACAGACTCATCAGCCTACTTGAGTCCATTGGGAAGACATTTGAAAGAATCACAAACAACAGACTTAGACAACACCTAACAAACAACAACCTACTCTCACACAAACAGTTTGGCTTTCACCAACATCGCTCCACACAAGATGAACTCAACATCATTACGAACTACATAAGAAACAACACGCGGACACACAAAATGACCGCACTCATCACAAAAGATGTTGAAAAATCCCTTGACACCGTGTGGCACGATGGATTGAGGTATAAACTAAGCACCCAATTCCAACTCCCACGACCCACCATTAAGCTTCTCTCTAACTATCTTAGCAAAAGAAAAACCCGAATCAAATACAGAAACACTTACTCAAACTACTTCTTCTTTAATGCCGGTGTACCCCAAGGCTCCGTGCTGGCCCCTACTCTTTACACACTCTACTCAAATGATCTTTCCAGTCCTATACACCTGGACTCCATCACTCTCCAATATGCAGATGATATTACTCAACTGATCAGAGCCAGAACCCTCACACACTTAATCAATAGAACCCAACAGGAAATTGACCACCTTTCGCTCTGGGAGTTAAAATGGAGGATTAAAACAAATCCTGCCAAATCCAACATATCCTACTTTAACGTACGTCAGAGATACAACATAAGTAATGTCTACCTACACTCCCGTATACACCGTCATTTAGCCATTCCCATCTCAAACACCAACACTGTCCTGGGCCTAAGTTATGATGTATACCTGAGAATGAACCGATATGTTCAGTGTACAGCGGTTATTGCGAGAGCAGAGCTCGAGAAATTGTATAGATTTAGAGAGGTGCAATTCAAAACCAAATTGCACCTCTACAAAGCATTAATACGACCACTTATCATTTATGCCCCTTCAGCTCTCGAACTCGGAGCCAAATCCATCACCCATGCACTCCAAATACGTAATTCAGAACAATGCTCTACGTTGGGCTTTTAACATCAAATGGCACGAGTTCATCAGAAACACAGAACTTCACGAGAGAGTACGAATCCCTCCTCTAAACATCTACTGGAGGAAATTGTTTGAAAGACAAGTAGAGCGATTTCAAATACATCATACTCACTGGATTGATTACTTCAACAATCTCCTGGGTATAGACCACCCAGGTAACATGTTTAATATACAACCTGGACAACATCCAGTGACCATATATTAAAAACTAAAAACCACTATAGATCTTGCTGCTAAGTCCGTGCGGGGAACGCCTTGGTAAAATCAGTGTCCATCGGCCAGAGATACGATCCATCTCCTCCTATATCCTTATTAAAAAGAAAAATAAATAGATAAATAGATAAATGAATAAATAAATGAAAAATAAATCTACGATACGATTATCAATAAAAAAACAAAAAAAAAAACAAACTCGCCCTCCACTCATCGTCTCTGCCCTACTTATCCTATTATTCCTATGCAAGCTGGGTTAAGCCCTGGCTCTTTTCCTACCTCTAAAATTCACTTCCTCTAACAAATCTTGCTCTTCCCCCCCTTCCTCTCTTTTCCCGCTCTTCCTTGGAAGGGACTTTTCTATCATCATTCCTCATCATCATCACCAAACTAGTATGATTGGAGGGAACCTACAAAATTAAGCAAAGTTCTTTTGCTTCTCTTTACTTTTTCGTGTTGATCCTGGCGTTAGTATTTACTGAAGATTCAGTGTCTTGTATTATGTCATACAGAATCACACAGGTACTATTCAGTTTCCAGGTCCACTGTTGTAACAAAGTTGGAGGAGGAGCAACACTAGAGTTTCTGATCGTTACACTGGTGTAATACTTGAGTAAGTTAGACCGTAAGCCAAGTACGGCCTCCAGTAGTTTCAGTAAATGATCGTAAGTGTAGGGTAGACCCTCCAGGCCCAACTTAACTGTGTCCCTCACGAGGTGGACCCCGCGGGGAGTCGTGAGAAGGGCGCCTGGAACTGCCATGGTGTCATATACAGGAAGACACCAGAAGGACATGAGAAGGAAGAACCTGGAAAATGATAAACTTAGCAACTTCTTAAAGGTGAGGTCTTAATGAATATTGATGTGTGTATGAGGGTAGTGGTGATGTGAGGGTGGTGGTGATGTGAGGGTGGTGATGATGTGAGGGTGGTGGTGATGTGAGGGTGGTGGTGATGTGAGGTTGGTGTTGATGTGAGGGTGGTGGTGATGTGAGGGTGGTGGTGATGTGAGGTTGGTGTTGATGTGAGGGTGGTGGTGATGTGAGGGTGGTGGTGATGTGAGGGTGGTGGTCATGTGAGGGTGATGGTGTGGGGACAGACTGAACAGTGGTAGAAGGTGGTTGGCTTACATTGTTTGGAGGTTGAGGAGTGTTTTCTGGTGTGGGACCGGGATGATGATGATGATCATGTTCACAATAATGTACAACTTTCAAGTGGTCCTCATGTTCTTCACGAATGTCACTTGTATTTAGATGTCGAACCCTAACCTTATGTCCTTTAAATGAGCTAAGACTCTATAGGGTCCAGAACATTTTGGGTCAAGTTTACGATCCTCACTTGTAGAGTTAAATTCCTGCACCATTACCAAGAGTCCGGGAGCCACCGTTAATGGTTTGGTCGATTTATTAGCCTGATCCGTGAAGGTTGTAGTGGCTTCAACTAGATTTTCCTTGATCCTTTGATGAATCAACTGAGTCGTGCGATATTTTTCCGCTACAATTGATTTCTGGACCGCTGTACATGAAGGAGGGGACGCTATTATGTCATACGGCAACACTTTATCAAAACCGTGTAAGGCGTGGAAGGGTGTGTCTCCAATTGACTTATGATATGCAGAGTTTAATGAACATTGGACATCAGACAGGTACTCATCCCATTCATCTTGATCAAAGTCAATGTTGGTGGGAAGACACTGGAGGATCTTACGGTTCAACCTTTCTGCCAGGCCATTCGAGGCTGGGTGATGTGCCATTATATTACATTTACTTATGTTATACAATTTACAGAGTTCTTCTAATAGTGAGTTATTAAATTCCCCTCCATTATCTCTGACTAAAATCTTCGGCGCATTTGTCTAAGATATGTTTTTTGAACGCCTTAGCGACCGTGGCTGCGTCTTTATTTTGAATTGGTACTAATTCACAATATCTCATGAAGGCATCAGTAATTACTAAAATGTATCTGTAGCCTGCCATGGACCTAGGAAAACCTCCTAATATGTCCATATGAACTCTTTCCCATGGGTATGAAGGTAAAGGATATTTCAACACAGTCTGCGGGGTAGTGGGACTTCCCTTGTGTGTGTTACAGGTTTGACACCTCAAAATATGATCTGTAATGTTTTTCTGCATTCTTTGCCAGAATACCTCAAACGAGTTTGCTTACAGCGCCTGGGTGTGCGGCCTGTGGTGAATCATGTGCTAACTTCAAGAAATTCTGTACTAATGCTGTTGGAATTATTGTTTGTTTAACAACACGGGCGGGCACTCCTAATTTCGCGTCCCTGCACAAGACTCCCCCACTGTGCTAAATACAATTCTCTGACTGGAACAACTGTTTTAGCATCCAATGAAGATCTTTCACCCTCTAGAATTCTATGATAGGACCCCAGACTGGGTCATCCTGTTGATGCCGTCTCAACCTTTCTACATCAAACTCTACGGGGCTATTACCTAAACGGCCGCACCCACTATGCGGGAAAGCGCGTCTGCAACTATATTGGATGAGCCAGAAACAAAACGAAAATCTGGGTCAAATTTTTGTATAGTTAAAAACCATTTCTGAAACTTTCCTGTAGGTTCTTTTCTTTGAAAAATACCTAACAGTGTTCTGTGATCTGTATAAACTGTAATAGGGTAACCATATATGTATTCCATAAAATGTTTGAGTGCCCAAACAACTGCAAGGCCTTCTAACTCAGTTATTGAGTATTTCGATTCAGTCTTCGAACATGTACGGCTCGCATAAGCTATGGGAAAAGTTTACCCTTTTTGACCCCTACATAAGTACATCTCCAAGACCCTGTTTACAAGCATCTGTTGTGTGCAAAATGAAGGGTTTCTCAAAGTTGGGAAATCGAAGGATAGGCGCCTCGATCAAGTGATGCTTGAGTAAGTTAAACGCATTGTCTTGCGCTGTAGACCACTGGAATGTAACTCCCCGTTTCAGAAGTGAAGTGAGGGGGTTTGCGATCTTCGTGAAATTAGCGATAAATCTTCGATAATATCCTGCTAAACCAAGGAAGGATTTGACCTTGTCTGTTGTGGAAGGGACTGGCCATTCTACAATTGTGTTTACTTTATCTGCATTAGGTTGAATACCGTGTTCATCAACGGTGTGACCTAAGTAATTAATTCTTGTCTGTAGAAAGGAACATCTGAATAACTTGACTTTTAGGTTCGCATCATTAAGTCGTAAGAATACTCTCTCAAGACTTATGAAATGAGAAGCAATATCTGGAGACATGACAATTATATCATCAAGATAAACCAATACATCTTGGCCCAACATGTGATGACAAATGTTAGTCATTAACCTTGAGAAGGTGATCACCGGTGAGGAATGAAGACCGAAGGCCATGATGCATATGAACTGCCAATGACCATCTGTCGTACTGAACACAGTCAGGGGGCGGCTTTCCTCTGACAAGGGAATCTGCCAAAATCCGCTCAATAAATCCAAAGTTGAAAATACCTTATTGTTACCGAGGCTATGAAGAAGCTCTGATACCACTGGTAATGGGAAACCATCTTTCAAAGTGACCTTGTTGTTGAGTTTTCTAAAATCTATGACTGGTCTAAAAGTTCCGTCCTTTTTCGGAACGATCAGAAGTGGTAAATTCCATGGTGATCGTGATTCCTCTATGACCTTATCTTTCAACATGTCCTGAACAAGTTTGTTTGCTATGTCTCTGTGCGCGTGTGGCAATCGATAGGCTGGGACGTCAATGGAACTTGTGTGTTTTTCTCTAAGTTAATAATGTGAACATCCAAATGAGTTCTAGCGAGTGGTTCTCCTGATAAGGCAATAGTAGACCTATACTGGTTAAGTAAGTCTGTTAACTGGTCAACATGTTTGGTTAATCCTACCTTGGATATCATGTCAGGGGTGATGGTGGGGAGCTGACTCGAGCCGTGCACTACTGAGTTTGGGGTAGGAGGAGTAGGTGGTGGTGGGTTAATGGAATGTGAGACTAGACGGATATTAAACTCATGCAACTCCTTGTCTTGAATTCCGGACTTCAAAACGGAGAATTCCACAAGCTTGGTCCCACTACGGAGACGGACAGGAGTGGGGTCCCGTATTGGCAATGTATATGGTGACCTCTCTATCTGGGGTCTCATGAATAGAGGCGTCCATCATGGATAGTCGTGTGACAGTTAGTGAGGAAGGTTCAGCAACTACTCTTAGTGCGAGATCACCCTGACTATGTCTCAGTCCATGATCATTCATCCATGTTCGAAAAAGTGAGAGTGGAACCTTCGTTAATGTGTTACTATGCAGAGTCATGTTGGTTCTCAGTTTACCAGGACAATGATGAGTAGAAAAGTAAAAAGGATGCGTATTGTCTACCGTGAAGCAGGACGTGGGAGCAGATGTATTAATGACTCTGACTGAGTGAGAACTCATCCCTGACAATGGCAGGAACGTATTATCAACACAAACCACATGATAAATAGGACAGATCTTATGTTGTGCCACACATAGAGTGGCGTCCTAGTAACAAGTTAGCAGGAAAAGTTACACCACGGACAATGTAAGGGGTGACGGTCATGACCAAGTCGCATATGCGAATGTTCATTTTAATAGTGCCCCTTACGTCGAGATTTTCATTTGAGATACTTTGAAGGGATGGGTAAAAGTCCGAGCATTGAACAAGTTGAGTGCGCCCCATTAATGGTTGAATAAAATCACAATGAATGACATCTGCTTCCGTGCCGCTGTCTAGAAAGATTGTGATTGGCTTATCCTGGAAAGAACCCACTAAATCGAAACTTGTAATGTGAGAAAATGGCGAAGAACGAAAATGTCTTAAGAGTTCCTTATGTGATGGAGTCGTGTCATGAGCGAGAGATTGTCATTGTTGATAATGACATGATGAACCTGTGTTAGGTGACGTCTGTCTAGCTAATGCTCGACATTCCGCTGAAGTGTGTCTAGCGTTCCTATGATATGAACACCTGCTTGGTGGTGTTGGGCGCGAGCGGGTGAAGGTCAGCCTGATGTCTGACTGGAGGAAATCATGACTAGGTCGGCAGAATTGTGACGACCGAGGCTGTGATGACATGGATCGTTGACTGCGTTTGTTGTTCTGGTCGAGGCTCACGTGAGAATGAGTCCCATGTGTAAGGACACACATTCGCTTTATGTCCTGGTTGGCCACACCGGAAGCACGTCACTTTATGTGAGTGTTTGTCATCACTGAATCGCTGTATTTGACCATGAGAAGAATGATTGTGTTGACCACTAGAATGTTACGTCACACTTTGGGAAGCCGACACCCTCCCCAGTGTCTTGGTGTTGGAATAACCACATTTCTTTTGAGTGTAATTCAACAATTTTGTTACTGACCCACAATGATGGGTCGATGTTCTCATTAAGTAACCGTCGTCTTACGTCTGGAGGTCAGGTCCTTGAGAATGAAGGTTATGTGTAATAAACGCATGAATGTTTGCACATGAGTTTCAGGATTCATCATGGCCGATATCCAGGGTAAGGATTCATAAGCCTGCCTAACTAATCTCATTCTTCCATGTAAGGTACTCCAGTGATCAGGGACTGACGTATCATCCAAGTATGTTGTGTTAAGAGCACGTAAAAGGACGTGTAGTAAACTATCTGAGAATGATTCCTCACAACCTGATGTAAACAACGTTTTAAATTCCTCCCAAGATGTACAGTTTCCAATGTCATCTGAGTCATAGACAACCCTAGCTTAATTGTTAGGCTGGTGGAAATCAATGAGGTTTTTAGCAGCCGATATAAGCGCTCTGTCTCCTGAATCACCATTATGTTCAACAATGTCCTCTGCATTTCTAATCCACTGATTAAAATTTGACAGTTTACCATCAAATAACTCGTGTGGTTCCCTAGCTTGTTTTAGTGTTACAACGGTTTTTAGTGAAGGAGTTTTTGTGATGTGGAGGGGGAGGTGGGTGTGGGTGTGGTAACGTGTGAGAAGGTTTCTGTGGGTCATCTGTGTCACCAGAATCTGTCAAAACATCTTTGTGTGACGTCGCCATTTTAGAAGGCTGGTTCCGTTTATAATAAGGGATTCTAGGTAAATTCCTAAGTACATATGAACCTTTACGATTACCGCGTGGAATATCTTCGGACATGTAATACAATAAGACTTAAAGTGTTTAAGTAATAATCCTCTCGAAAAAATCAAAATACAATGAACACTATTGTCCTAATCCAAAATACCTAACCTGAATATTATTTGAAAATATTGTACTGAAATAAAGGCAATAGAAAGTGTGGGATAACAATATAACATATCAATACAAGATTCAGTATGTGAAAGTAATCATCGCTAAAAACAACAGTAACAAAGTATGAAAACATAAGAATATATGCAAGAATAACTAAAACCCTTAGATTAATTTGGTAAACTACAAGGAAGAATAGTCATATTACCAAAAGTATATATATATATATATATATATATATATATATATATATATATATATATATATATATATATATATATATATATATATATATATATATATATATATATATATATATATACATGTCTATATTTATAGACTAGGGACTAGTAACACACAAAAGGAGCATACCTCACAGAGTGAACCATTTTGACACAGTTCTTATCTGAATGGGAGATTCGCTCGCTTAGGCGTCTCGGGTGTGGCGTAGCGAGGTGAAGATGTGTGCAGAGTAGCGGCTCGCTGGGTGTAGCGAGGTGAAGATGTGTGCAGAGTAGCGGCTCGCTGGGTGTAGCGAGGTGAAGATGTGTGCAGAGTAGCGGCTCGCTGGGTGTAGCGAGGTGAAGATGTGTGCAGAGTAGCGGCTCGCTGGATGTAGCGAGGTGAAGACGTGTGCAGAGTAGCGGCTCGCTGGGTGTAGCGAGGTGAAGATGTGTGCAGAGTAGCGGCTCGCTGGGTGTAGCGAGGTGAAGATGTGTGCAGAGTAGCGACTCGCTAGCAGGAAAGTTGAGTGAGCGACAAGGGCTGGACCACGCGATGCTGACGTCTGGGATGTCGCCACGGCTGATGATGACGCGTCTCTGGAGCGGTTGACAAGATGACCTCCACGTTGGTGTTGGCAGGATGGCTGACCTTGCTTGACACGTCTGGATGTGATGACAACACTGCACGGCGGTGGCGCTGTCTTGATGCCCTTGCAAGCGACACAGTGTCAGCAATGCAATAAAGGCGTATATTCACTGCCTGGAGATACGAATGATGGAGAACTTAGTCGGCCGTGGATTCCGCCCTTAACGTCCACAGGAGGGAGCACCAGGACTGTGTCAGGTAGGCTTGTATGACTGCTGGCAACACCAGACGTAGAAATATGAAGTAGATGTGACGGTCGTGTGTGGTCACGTGGGTTCTTACGTCACTGCCACCATTTGTAAGGTTGAGTTGAGAGGAAGGAAATCAGGTCTTCTTCGTCTGTGGTACTCAATGAAGATCAGGCGGCCTTTGTAGATTTATTACAACAAAACGTGTACGTCCATCTGTAGTACTGTGGGCTATAGTCTTATGACACACTACGACACACTCTAGTGAACAGTGTGACGATGCTGGCCAGTGTGTCCCCTCAGGTCACACTGGCAGGGGTTATATGGGAGTCCGTCAACACCCATTCAACAACGTGTTCAAATAACAGATCAGCTCTTACGTGTTCAAACATCCTGATTAAAAGTCTTACACCGTCACTGTACACGTCAGTCACCATACATTACTGGTTGTCTGGTACAACATACAGGTGGCTCCCTCACTGTAGACGTCAGTCACCATTCATTACTGGTTGTCTGGTACAACATACAGGTGGCTCCGTCACTGTAGACGTCAGACACCATACATTACTGGTTGTCTGGTACAACATACAGGTGGCTCCGTCACTGTAGACGTCAGTCACCATACATTACTGGTTGTTTGGTACAACATACAGGTGGCTCCGTCACTGTAGACGTCAGTCACCATACATTACTGGTTGTCTGGTACAACATACAGGTGGCTCCGTCATTGTAGACGTCAGACACCAAACATTACTGGTTGTCTGGTACAACATACAGGTAGCTCCGTCACTGTAGACGTCAGACACCATACATTACTGGTTGTCTGGTAAAACATACAGGTGGCTCCGTCACTGTAGACGTCAGACACCATACATTACTGGTTGTCTGGTACAACATACAGGTGGCTCCGTCACTGTAGACGTCAGACACCACACATTACCGGTTGTCTGGTACAACATACAGGTGGCTCCGTCAATGTAGACGTCAGTCACCATACATTACTGGTTGTCTGGTACAACATGCAGGTGGCACCGTCACTGTAGACGTCAGACACCATACATTACTGGTTGTCTGGTACAACATACAGGTGGCTCCGTCACTGTAGACGTCAGTCACCATACATTACCGGTTGTCTGGTACAACATGCAGGTGGCACCGTCACTGTAGACGTCAGACACCATACATTACTGGTTGTCTGGTACAACATACAGGTGGCTCCGTCACTGTAGACTGTGTACACACATATACACTGTGTGTATATGTGTGTGTGTGTGTGTCTGTGTGTGTGTGTGTGTGTGTGTGTGTGTGTGTGTGCGTGTGTGTGTGTGTGCGTGTGTGTGTGTGTGTGTGTGTGTGTGTTTGTATGTAGTTGTACAAAGACTATATAAGAAAGACAGGAAAGCAGGAGTAATCTCGCGTGAGCAATGACTGCTTTAATTGTGCGCGTTGTCAACAGCTGGTGGTACTAATTACCCTTGCGCTGTCTGGCTGTCTGTTTGTTGACGAAAACTTTACAGTGAGTTTTCAGTTAAAAGAAGAAGAAAATAATCTAAAACTTGTTTTTTTTATATTTTTCCCAAGGATGAAGCATTGTATGGACGACTTGAGACAACTATGAGCAATAACATATATAGGTAACATTAAACACAATGTTAGGGACCAAATCAACTGGACGGTTTCATCAACAATCATGCCATATCAACCAGGACATATTTCATTCTTTAACATTAAAGCAACATATTTACATACATATCCTGTAATTGGTCCACGTAAGCCTAATGATCCTGATGAAGTGATTATGCAGATAAGAGATGATGGGAAATACTCTAACAATAATGAGCTTGAAAACAAAGTTAACTAGCATAAGTGACTCGTCAATAAGTAAGCTCAAGAATATTTTTTTCTTTAATTACAAAACTGTAGGTATTGGGGAAATATGGTATGTACTTCTTGATATCTAAAAAATTCGCCTTTGTCTTTGTTGAGTTTGTAGAAAAATGTGGTTGTTTGTTATCTACTTGTCTTAGATTTATCCCATCCTACGTTTATATTTATGAATGTCTTACCAATTCCATCACAACAATACCCCTTACCTTTCTTTGTCCTGTGGAAATGTGTGTAAAATGTGATGTGTGGGAGTAGTTTTCTTCCTCTTACATATCACACATAGATAACATTTTTCTGCTCATAATCATATATCTGATTAATCTCATGTGAGTTCTAAGTACCGAATCACAGACACCATTATCTCTCACCGTCATGTTCACTACAGAGAGAGAGAGACACCATTATCTCTCACCATCATGTTCACTGCAGAGAGAGACACCATTATCTCTCACCGTCATGTTCACTATAGAGGGAGACACCATTATCTCTCACCGTCATGTTCACTAGAGAGGGAGACACCATTTTCTCTCACCATCATGTTCACTACAGAGGGAGACACCATTATCTCTCACCATCATGTTCACTACAGAGGGAGACACCATTATCTCTCACCGTCATGTCCACTACAGATGGAGACACCATTATCTCTCACCATCATGTTCACTACAGAGGGAGACACCATTATCTCTCACCATCATGTTCACTACAGAGGGAGACACCATTATCTCTCACCATCATGTTCACTACAGAGGGAGACACCATTATCTCTCACCATCATTAAGTTCTGGCCTGCAAGTAACAGAGATCTGCTACTCAGGACCACCTGGCCATTGTTTGTTTGTGCCAACATTTCCATCTATCGATCGCCAATATACCCAGTCTGTCCCATCTATCGATCACTATAACCAATCTGTCCCATCTATTTATTTTCATTATACACTGTCTGTCCCCATCTATCGATCTTAACTATACCCTGTCTGCCATCATCTATCGATCTTCACTATACCCTGTCTGTCCCATCTATCGATCTTCACTATACCCTGTCTGTCCCATCTATGGATCTTCTCTATACCCTGTCTGTCCCTTATCAATCTTCACTATACCCTGTCTGTTCCATCAAGCAATTCATTATAATGTGTGTCCCATCGACACATCTTCACTATACCCTCTGTCCCATCTATGGATCTTCACTATACCCAGCCTGTCCCATCTATGGATCTTCACTATACCCTGTCTGTCCCATCAATCAATTCATTATAATGTGTGTCCCGTCTACACATCTTCACTATACCCTCTGTCCCATCTATGGATCTTCACTATACCCAGCACCCAGCCTGTCCCATCTATGAATCTTCGCTATACCCTGTCTGTCCCATCAATCAATTCATTATAATGTGTGTCCCATCTACACATCTTCACTATACCATCTATCCCATCTATGGATCTTCACTATACCCTGTCTGTCCCATCTACGAATCTTCACTGTACCCTGTCAGTCCCAAGTATGCATCTTCACTACACCCTGTCTCTCCCATCTATGGATATTCACTATACCCTGTATGTCCCATCTATCAATCTTCACTGTACCCAGTCTGTCTCATCTATGGATATTCACTATACCCTGTCTGTCCCATCTATCGATCTTCACTATATCCAGTATGTCCCATCCACCTCTACCCCTGGCCACGGTGATGTAACAACCATTAACCCACCTACAATATTCTAGATGGTGTCTACATTTAAAATCGCCGAAGTCGACTATGCTTTTGTTTCTATGTGGGATATTAGAGCATGGGGGTACCTTACTATATTTTTCCATATCACTATAGACTCACTATATTTGTGGACGTACAAGGATAACCGAGGTTACTTCGTAAAGTGCACAACGTAATCTTAATATCTTCAACATGGAAGTTTTTGCAAAAAGCTCAGTTGTGGAGGTGGTCGAGCAGCAGCAGGTGCTCTGGGTCGCCCTCCTTGACCAGGCCTACCTGCCTTTCCACGATGAGGATGATTTGCTGGACCGTCCACCACACGAGACCCGACTCCCACATATAGATGAGTTGGGCTGCGATGATGACGACATACATGTCATCGTGCCCACCAACGAGCAGTTGCAAGGGGTTCTCAAAACCGTCCTGCAGAGGTATACCATCAGGGTCGTCAACGTTCCATACAAAATCTCAAGGACGAACGTCTGGGAATTCTTCAAGCAGTTCGGCGACATCGTTCGCTTCGACATGCAGTCCTACACGACCTACGAGAACCACCGCGGGATTGCCGTCATCCAGTACTCCTGCTATGCCTCCTACAAGAAGGCACTTCTTGCCGACGTGACACCACTTTCCGTCAACGGTCGTTGTGCAAAAGTGAAACCTCACCGTCCCACTGATGCTGACCAAGTGACCTCGCCCACTCAAGTGGCACTGCAGCCCACACTCCCTACCAGACCCACCATCCATGAGAAAATGCAGCCCACCCCACTTGTCAACCCCACCTTCAGGGAGACATGGCAGGTCTCAAGACCTGTCAGGCCCACCATTCAAGACCGACTTGGTCCCCCAACACACGTCAGGCCCACCATTCAAGACCGACTTGGTCCCCCAACACATGTCAAGCCCAGCGTTCTAGACCGACTGGGACCAATAACACATGACATGTCCTACGTTACAGACCGACTGCACTCCGCACCTCGTACGGGAGTTAAAAGGCGTGTCGAGATGACACACGCTCCCCGTGCCAAAAGATTCAGTTGGTGAGGAACCTGAGTTCTTTCTTCCTGCTGGTGCTGCAGGAGAACACGGCCCTAGAGTGGACACTGGAGGTGTGTTTGTGTTTGTGTTTGGGTTATCACTGAGGAACCAACACCAAGAAAGCTTTAGGTTGGCCTCGTCAAGGATTACGTTAATCTGGCGGATATCTGGCTTTCTCCCAGTAGTGGATGACACATAATATCTACATAGGGACGTTGAAAAACAAAGAAAAAAAGAGGAACATTATCCCGCACAAAAAAAATACAGAAATTCACGGGGATAATTTCATTCGTCTTCAAAGAAAAAATGAAACTCTTTCGACGCTACCGTGCCCTCCATAAAGCAACCCTCAAAGAAATCACTTTCTACACAATGCGCTAGGAGTCGGTTAGCCAATCTTCATATGGCTGGGACTATTGTTCCCGCTGATTGATTCATTTTTCAAGATTAAGGAAAGTTATAATAAAAATATTGTATTGAGTTTCTCCGTTGGCGTCAGGGTAAACACCCATCCCCCCCGAAGCTTGGTTACCTTTCCGTGGTGGGGGGGACTTCATGGATTGGGCAGTAGCAACCATCGTTGGTTGCTTCTGTTCAATCCATGAACGAAAAACCAAGCATCTTGAGCGTAATTGTCGTATAAATTCACTTGGTGTCAAAACTGACGCGAAAGCGGTTGTCTCAATTTTGTCAGAAATGTTTGTGCGTTTCGGCCTGATGGCGGGAGTCGGTTTGGCGCTGTGGTCATGAGGGAATACGAGGAAGATTGGCAACCGTCCCAGAAGTAGCTACAGTGAGGCCCAGCAGCTGTCCCTAATACTGTGGAAGGCACTCATGTAAGGTGTGCAGTGAGGCGCAGCAGTAATAAGGGAAACGGACAACCAAAACAGCAATCTTGATCATCAGGAGGCTATACAATGCTCAGAGTAGATAAGGACGATTATTGTATGGCTTCGCTCAGAGGATGAAAATCTTAGCCGTGAAAATCAACAAGTAAAATAACTAGTAGTTAGTGGTAGTGAAGTGGAATTACCGTATTTCTGTGGTCTTAATAGTAAAACGAAACTTTTCGTTTTCTCCATCAGTCTAGAGGTGTTGTAGACCACCATCCTTAAGGCTGTAAGGTAATGGTAACTACAAGGTTACGACCTCAGCAAATTTGTGATGGAAAGTGCAGGAAATGTGTTAATGTATATAATATTGATTATATAGTTGTATAATAAATGTGTATCAAAATTTGTCTTCTCTGTTCCCGTTCATTAATTCAAATACAGGTAAGTTTTCTCTCTAACGAGGTGGGATAAGCTACGTGCACTCGGCTTGTAAATGTGGTGACTTTCCCATCATTACCACAATGGTGTGCTGAACTGAAGATGTAGAATTCCGTAGAGGAAACTAAGATGGGAAATCAATCTACATCAAAAATTGAAAGCGCCGCTGTGTGTGTGTGTGTGTGTGTGTGTGTGTGTGTGTGTGTGTTTGTGCGTGTGTGTGTGTGTGTGTGTGTGTGTGTGTGTGTGTGTTTGTGTGTGTGTGTGTGTGTGTGTGCGTGTATGTGTATACTACTTTAATCATTATCACGTGAGTCTTTTGAGGAAGGATTTGTACACTCGTGTTGCCCCGTCTTTTAACCTTGTAAGTGTAAAATATGTTTTCACTCCTGTGTGCACTCACACACACACACACACACACACACACACACACACACACATAACCTATAATATTATCTAGTATTTTCTTCAGACGGATATCTTACACCTTAATTATAAAAGCCAAAGAAAAATTCATGAAAACATATACATATATTTTCACACGTGTAGACATATGATATGTATTGAAATGTGGCGGAAAAAATCTTTATTTATTAACAAACGTGATTGAGGACGTAAAGAATCTGGTACAAACATAATGGTTATTGTGATAAATGATTTATTTATGGTAAATATGTATTGTGTTGCATTATAATGGTTGTTCAGAACTAAGGTCTTTAAACCTGAATCAGTGAAATACTATCAGAAACAGAAAACCTGTTAAACATAAACATTTATTGTGATTAACCACAGAATATATTTTCCTCTGAGTATGTAAAAGAAAATACAGTACAGGGAGCTAGTTTGAGGAAGAGTATTTCATATTTTAACAAAATATTTACCTCTAATAGCGTCCCTTATCTTTCGTCATCATTTCTTATGTTTACTATCAAGAAATGTCTTTTATCTAACATAAAGATTCTGTCTAGGTATTTGATTAATGGTGTCCAAGGATGAGCTACATGCCACACGTGGTCAGGTCACAGTGGTGGTGGTCAGGTCAGTGGGCGGTGTGTGTGTGTGGCCCCTGGGTTCATGTTGGCCACAGCCACCCACCGGCCGGTAGTCAGGTCAGTGGGCGGTGTGTAGCCCCTGGGTTCATGTTGGCCACAGCCACCCACCGGCCAGCCGGGCGGTAGTTTATAACTAAGACTGGTAGTTTCACATGCCACTTGGAGTGTCCCTCACTACAGAACTTGAGCAGCTCTTATCCTGAGGTGGAGCAGTTGATCCTCTCCACCCGGCTGGTACACTTGGTCTGCACCAGGTGGCTCCCTCCTGGTCATCCTGAGTGGTTGGTTGCTGTGTTGGATTTAATGACCATTGACTTCTGAAGGTCATTAGGCCAACCATCATTTTATCATCTGATAAAACATGAAGCAACGCCAAATATTACATGATCCACCTAAACTATTGAGAATGATGAAGTCTGATATTGTTACGTTACGTCATCCAATCTTGCCACTCACATGTTACGGTAATCACGACTACATACATAGTGTTGTTACGACTGATATTACTGTATGTACTGTAGTAAAGTCCTGTGGTTATGTGGACACCAGACGAGACCATCATTATGATGTGTCACCAACATATATCTATAATGCTTCAATAACCAGCATGATCAAGGAGGTTATAACAACATTATCATTGTGTCACCAGCATTCATTTATAATACTTCTATAACCGCTATGATCAAGAAGGTTATAACAACATTATCCTTATGTTACCAACAAGTATCTATAATACTTCTATAACCAGCACGATCAAGAAGGTTATAACAGTATTATACTTGTGTCACCATCATGTATCTATAATGCTTCTATAACCAGCATGATCAAGAAGGTTATAACAACATTATCCTTCTGTCACCAACATGTATCTATAATACTTCTATAACCAGCATGATCAAGAAGGTTATAACAACATTATCCTTGTGTCACCAACATGTATCTATAATGCTTCTATAACCAGCATGATCAAGAAGGTTATAACAACATTATCCTTGTGTCACCATCATGTATCTATAATACTTCTATAACCAGCATGATCAAGAAGGTTATAACAACATTATCCTTGTGTCACCAACATGTATCTATAATACTTCTATAACCAGCATGATCAAGAAGGTTATAACAACATTATCCTTGTGTCACCAACATGTATCTATAATACTTCTATAACCAGCATGATCAAGAAGGTTATAACAACATTATCCTTGTAGTTGTTGGATCAGTGTAGAGCAGAGCAATACCTGGTGAACATTACTTCCTGGTTGGTGGCCGCCATAAATACCACCAGTGTTTATAAGCTCACACATCACCAGGGGTTAAGATATGGTGTTATCCCTCACTGCTCTATATAGCACCAGCCACGGTGGGTGGGTCCGCCTCCAGCTTATACCTCACTCCTACTCTTCTATATCCCTAACTTCCTTGTGATCATCTCACTTTGAATAACTAGATCTTCACATAACAGTTGTTTGTTGTTGTTGTTGTTGTTGTTGTTGTTGTTGTTGTTACATGTTGTAGGTTTATGTTCTGCCACTGGACGACTCGTTCTCTGATCTTACCCAACAGATAAATGTGTTGTGTCGAGATTCGTCAGGTGTTTATCATACGGAGTCTGTAACACGTAAGTCTGTCTCTCGTTCACTATACTGGATAGTAACCGGTAAAGGTTATTAAAGATATCTACACCAGAAACTGTGCCACACAACAAAACATACAAATCACGATATTTGCAACATGACAACATGTTTGACCATCAGCAGGTAAGGTCATCAAGCCGCACCATACATACGTCAGACAGTAACATCAGTTGTATAACAGGATGTATATATGTTGGTGGATTTAAGGGCTATCAGCTTGTGGTCATGAAGCCAGAATGTGAACCATAAGTTCAACATACAATGATGGTCCAGGTCCAGCAGGTAGCTGCATATGAAGCTATGAATGTCTGTCTTGATTACTGACGACGTAGAGGGAAGGGTTTGGCAGGAAGGGGAGTGTGGTGGAGTTTGCTGGAGGGTTCTCGGGAGTGTTGTGAGGAAGAGATAGAAAAACAGACTGAAAGGAGGAGGGTAACAAGTTCTTGGCCTCAACCCAGGTGCTACATTGTCACTCAAGCAAGACATCTAAAATAATCGCCAGGTTGGTTGGTTATTTGGGCTTGTGGCTCATCGACTGCCAGGGCTAATAAAGTCAACAAGTTAGTCATGATCCCCGACCAAAAATACTTGAACACCTTCACGTGTTGAAGATATTTCTAAGGTCATACACACGCTCACTAAATATTTGGCCCATATAAGTAAGGTTTTCACCCCTATTGATTGCAAGGGTCATACCTGCGGTAAAGGTCATGTTATAACCATCAATCGAATCATCTTGAACAGTTTTCCCAGGGGTTCAAGATGATTCTGAGACCAGACACGCTCTCACCCTGTTCGTACGACGAATGGTGGAGTCAAACGAACAGCGACATATGGAAGGTGAGTCGGTAATGAATCCTTTATATATTTTACTTTTAAGTCAGCTAACAATCCTTTCCACGTATTATTGTGTGAACAGATGGAACAACCTAATATAGAAGGATGAACATCCAAGAAAATCATCAGTGACGACAAGTAGGATAGAAAAACCTGAGAAATGGTTGTTGATGATGGTGTGAACAGTATTATTATCATTACCACACATCACCAGCACACCTTTGATGGCGCTCCTACACCTTTGTGGCTGCTGCACTCCACACAGGAGCAGGGGATGATGGACACCCTTGAGCAAGAAGGTTCTTCGACGAGACTGTACTATTTCTCTCCGTCCTTTGAGGATGACACAGCCTTGCTAAGGATGACTTGTCACTGGTGGTGACACAGCTGACGGATGGAGTCCTGTTACACCTTGTGAATAATATAACCAAAACAGTAGACTGGCCAGGTTGACAAGCGTATTGTGCACTTCAACTGACTAATGATATGATAAAGAAAATTACAAACATAAATATTTATTGTAAGGATCAAATCTATGATGAAACAAATATAGTTTGAATGAATAATGAAACAAAGTGTGGGAAGTGACACAACTTTGTAATGCTTGGTCACTTACAAATGATTAATACGAAAGCGTTAGGTATCGACCCGCAGGAGAACGTGTTTACAGATCTTTATAGAAGACATATCTATGTTAGATAAACGCCATATCAAGGAAATATCTTAACCTGGGACGTGTAACATCTGTGTGGAGAGACACAGCTTTGTAATATATGATCTACTCCACCGGTGAACTTTGACAACAGAGAGTTATACAACGCGTTGCTGGACAATATTCACCAAATACCTATAACGAATCTTTATATGATATACGAGACATTTGTTGGAAGTAAACATAAGAAATGATGATAGGAGATAAGGAGAGTCAAAGTACATATTTTAAATACTGAATGAATCCTGTTTTAACCTAGTTATTTTGCGTTGGATTTCATTTTAGATATCCAGAGGATGATATATTCTGGGGCTTATAATTATGATGCTTTTAACACCTTTTTTCAATTCTTATCATCTTTGCTGGCTAAAAGGCCTTCGTTCTTAAGAACCATTTTGATGCAACACACTACATATTTATCATAAATCCTTTATCACATCAACTATCATGTTTGTACATTATTCTTTAAGTTGTCAGTCACATTCTTAAGTATATAACGCATTCGTCTCACTCAAGTAGATACATATATCTCCATGTTTATATATATATACATATGGTTCTTAACTTATCATCATTTTATTCCAAGTTGAAGTGATCCTTGTAAAGAAGATAGTAATCATTACCTTGGATGACGTACCTGAGTCTTTATAACAGAAATAATGAACAACTCCTGATTGTTGAGGTTGTGCATACCGCCGGTTGAAGACCATTAGTTCACCAATGTTGTACTGGTAATGATAAAAGTCAACATGTATATAACTTTAATGTTTGACATATACTATGGATTCAGGCTTTATGACTGTTCATATGTTTTCAAATATACCAACATTACATTGACTCTATACGAAATACTACCATTAAATTGTTTGGTCATAAAGGAGATATTCTGATCACTCCAATAATACACATGTATGTTTACCTGGTACAAAGAGATCCGTCATATTGTAAAGCCCTGTGCCAGCCAGGCAGCCAGCCTCCCTAACAACAAACTACCTGTTAGTCAAGATCAGATAAAGAGCCGGGTTGAGGTGAGGGCCCGTACCAAGCATAGACCTAGCGACCTGTCATGGTACAGACCACTCATATGGAGACCTGGTGAATCCAACAATTACAAACATTCCATATTTGAGGAGACTTGGCAGGTCTAACTATGAACCAATTTCATCATGATCGTATGATATGACCCTGTGCCAATGCTGGGACAAATTGTAATATTGAATTGTATATTGATTTCATATTTCGATGGAATTAACGATAAAGATGAGTTGCCATAATTATGAGGAAACATGTCCTCATTCACACTCACCAACCCTACCCAGACAACACGAGTCGTATTGATCATTTCTAAATTCATCGGACACATCCGGGAAGATACTTTTTAACCGTGTGTACTTTACTTTAAAGTTACGTTCACTGGAAATAGAGCGAAACTAACTGTCTGCATTACCAACAAAAATCACTATGAGGTATAGACATCTATCTACTAATGACGTCACATCTGATGTCACTCGTAGTAATGATGGTGGGCAAACGTTTGACCTCAGATGAGGTGAAGTATTTTATCTTCAATATGATTGTTAACATGGAATAATGTACCAGTTAGAGTGGTTGGAAGCAGCATTATAAATACGTTTCACAATAAACTTGATAAATATTTCCCTTCAAGTTCAAGACTAACATTATTTGCGACTCATCATTAGTCACACTGACAATATACAGGTTTATCTTTAGATTATCTGTATGTCTTCCACTACACTAATGTGTGAGTTCCTGATATCTTCCACTACACTAATGTGTGAGTTCCTGATATCTTCCACTACACTAATGTGTGAGTTCCTGATATCTTCCACTACACTAATGTGTGAGTTCCTGATATCTTCCACTACACTAATGTGTGAGTTCCTGATATCTTCCACTACACTAATGTGTGAGTTCCTGATATCTTCCACTACACTAATGTGTGAGTTCCTGATGTCTTCCACTACACTAATGTGTGAGTTCCTGATATCATCCACTACACTAATGTGTGAGTTCCTGATATCTTCCACTATCACCATCAGCCTCGAAGTGACCCAGTGGTCCACTGCTGTATGGATACCTTTACATTCCTTTGTATAATGGAATGTTTGTAACAACACAGTAATTAATCCCATCTGAGCAATCGGGAATTTGACAAGGCATTATCAGCTCTACGTCCTATTGGCGGGCCATCATAGAGCTATACGGCTGTGGTCATGTTTGTCTGGATGTTGATGACAGGGGCTTCCTCTCTTATGTGAATGGCTTCTAATCTGTGTAGTCTCCTGCGATCACTACAACTAGTAATGATTTTGATGTTATTCATTATAATCTCCCTCGTTAATCTCGTTCCATGCTTTTGTTCATGATGATGTTTGATTCCACCTTCTTGTAAGTGGAGCGAGAGTCGGTGGCTCAGGGTGCAGGTGTACTGATCATGTTGAGATGAGTAATAATGGATATATGAGCATACATTGGTGGGTTTCCTGTATATGCTAAACTTAAACTTGTTTCCTTGTCTATGGATCATGGAATCTAGAAATGGTAACATACCATTATTTTCATTTTTCTACAGTAAATTTGATGGAAGGTACTAAATTGTTAAGTAAGGGGAGAAATATTTGCAAATTTTCATTTGTTCGCCAAACACAAAGAACATCACCTAGATACCTAAACCAAATTGCATTAGAAGGCAAGATATCCTTTAGTAATTTTGTTTCAAAACATTCCAGGTAAAGATTACTTAGTACAGGTGAAAGAGGGTTACCCATTGCCATACCCAATTTTTGAGCATAATAATCTCCATTAAATTGAAATACACAGTCTTTTATACACAATTTTATCAGTTCAATGAAATTAGACTTTGAAGCAGGTAAATGAATATCATCCAAGAAATCAAATAAATATTCTAAAAGGTCATCAACTGGAACTTTAGTGAAAAGTGAGGAAACATCAAAGCTATCTAGTTTAAAATCAAAATTAACATTGATATTGTTTAGCTTGTTGACTAAATCTACATTGTTCATGATATTAGAATTTGATACCTTACCCACTAAAGGGCTTAATAAAGGAACTAACCACTTTGACAATTCATATGTGATGGAGCCTACTGAACTCACTATAGGTCTTGCTGGAAAATTCTGTTTATGTGTTTTGATAAGTCCATACATATATGGCAATGAATGGGACAAAGATGACAAACTTTTGATGAGAGAAATGTTACCTTTCAACAACAACTTCACTTCTTTATTGAAATGAGAATTAACTGCTTTTAAGGGATTTTTACTAAGTTTAGAATATGTTGTGTCATCATTTAAAAGATCATTCATTTTAGATAAATAATCACTTTTGTTTAAAATCACAACAGAGTTAGACTTATCTGCCTTGTTTAATCACGTTAAAAACTATGATCATTGTATTGACTGGAGTAACGCCATCTCAGTTATTAACTCTAGCTCTATTACTAAGAGGAATATCATTGAATCTTCTATTATTAAGTACACAAAGAATTGTAATCTTAATATCAGTGATGGTCCATACAAATTAGATAACTTTATTGTTGATAAAATTTGTAAAATGATACGTTTATGAACGCTCGTTGTATGTTTTGGACAATTACATGTTTACCAAATGGCTCTTAGCTTCGTCTCTTCGATGTATATCAACTGACATATTTCTCTCTTGTGTCTCCCCTGATGATGTGATTAATACACGAAAGTGCACTTGGGAGCTTATCGTGTTTCATTTTCCCCGTGGACACATAGGAATATCTTGATGACGCGCAAAACTGTGACCTTTTCCAACATGGATTCCACACGGCTCTTCTATTTCTTCTCTACAAGCTGTCCTGGACTTTCTCCTTTCGTTACTGCTTTCTCCAAATCGCTAATCAAGGCTTACCAACTGAAGTTACGATTTGGATTCCTTAGGAAATGCCCTGATGAACAAATGATGCCAAGATCTGTCCTACCTCAACGTTTGTTTCAGCTGTCTGGTCGACGATTTGACCAATTCCAAAATATTATTTTAAATAAAAACATTGAATTAAAAAAACTTGAAATGGAGGAGGCTTTTCGCATTTCAAGAGAGAAGAAACGTGTCTTTCAAATGGCAATACCGACACACTGGAAGAACCGGATGTTGGACTATTGCTATGATAAATTAAGGAAAGAATGCAATAGGCTACAAGTGTCACTAAATTGTAAGTTGGACCATCTTATTGAAAACAGCGACTGGACCAAGAACACAAACCCATCTTTTGTGGTAAACCTGTCTAATAAACTAGATAAAGATTCCTTGTGTGCATTAGGCTATGGTTTGTTTTGTGTGCTCTGACAGGGAAGCCAGCTATGTTGATGTCACAAAGTCTTTTTGTAATTTACAAAAATACAGTAATTTAAGTAATGATGAAATTAATATCTGTAAGGGTTTAGTGTATGCCAGTTTGTCAAAACCAGTGGAAGCTAATTGCCCTAAAAGATTCATAAGAGCTATTAACACCTTAAAGAAAAACAAGGATATACATATTACTAAAGCAGATAAGTCTAACTCTGTTGTGATTTTAGACAAAAGTAAATATTCATCTAAAATGAATGATCATTTAAATGATGACACAACATATTCTAAACTTAGTAAAACTCCCTTAGAAGCAGTTAATTCTCATTTCAATAAAGAAATGAAGTTGTTGTTGAAAGGTAACATCTCTCTTATCAAAAGTTTGTCATCTTTGTCCCATTCATTGCCATATATGTATGGACTTATCAAAACACATAAACAGAATTTTCCAGCAAGACCTATAGTGAGTTCAGTAGGCTCCTTCACATATGAATTGTCAAAATGGTTAGTTTCTTTATTAATCTCTTTATTGGGTAAGGTATCAAATTCTAATATCATGAACAATGTAGATTTAGTCAACAAGCTAAACAATATCAATGTTAATTTTGATTTTAAACTAGTTAGCTTTGATGTTTCCTCACTTTCCACTAAAGTTCCAGTTGATGACCTTTTAGAATATTTATTTGATGTCTTGGATGATATTCATTTACCTGCTTCAAAGTCAAATTTCATTGAACTGATAAAATTGTGTATAAAAGACTGTGTATTTCAATTCAATGGAGATTATTATGCTCAAAAATTTGGTATGGCAATGGGTAACCCTCTTTGACCTGTACTAAGTAATCTTTATATGGAATTTTCTGAAACAAAATTACTAAAGGATATCTTACCTTCTAATGCAATTTGGTTTAGGTATGTAGATGATGTTCTTTGTGTTTGACGAACAAATGAAAATTTGCATATATTTCTCCCCTTACTTAACAATTTAGTACCTTCCATCAAATTTACTGTAGAGCTTACAAAAATCCTATACATGAATATTATTTTTATTCACCTTTGCACATTGTTCAGTTAGCCTTTGTATTGTTATTCAATTTTGCCACCTCATTGGTTTTTGAGAGCTACACCTGGTTGGATTGTGATTATTATGTGCTCTAAGATCACACTTATTGCAAGTTGCCTTATAGGATTTTTGTAAGCTCTACTTTGAGATTTATATTGTATTCCTGATAAAATCTCTGTTTTAAGTCTTCTGAAGACCAGCTCTTTTATGCCTGTCATGCTACAGTATAATTCATTTTCTCTTACCTTTGACCACTGTCATCCCATTTCCCTACACCTTGTTTTCAGTTTCTGTGAGAAATGTTAGATCAGAGTTTCATTTTTCCACTTGACAGGAAATTATTTGGTACTGTTGGGTGGTGAGCACACCACTAGATAGCCAGCTGTGCCCTGCTAGTGATTCCCGTATGTGTGCAAGTAAATCATAGTATTTAAAGCCTCCATATTGCTCTGTCAATATGACAATGTTATGATAGTTCAGCATAAAACAGGCGTGGCATGATGCCAGCAGTAGCAGACAAGTCTTTTCTCTCAAAGAAACCCAAAAAAAGGGCTCCTTCACTACTTTAAGAACCACTTACTCCTTTGAACATGAAAAAAGATTCATCATATGAAACCCCTACAACATGTATGACATTTTAAAGTAGCCTTTACCACGAACATATACAACATAGCTCTGAAATTTCTACATTGCTGCTGGAATTTTCACATTACAGAGAAAAGTTTCATTTATGTTTGACCTTGGAATAGTTGGGTTGTTGGTCTGAACAAGATGGCTGAGACTGCAGGGTCTGCTGACTTTTCTGAGGAGGGATTGGCAGTTTCTAGAAATTATGATGCTTCCTAGTCAAGCATCTGTATGCTTAAGTGCGTGTAAGTCTTCTCCATTATTTGCTGCAACATCTTAATGCGCTTCATTTTGAATTAAGCAAGCAAGGGCTCAGGGCAGGATTCATCAAACTGATTTCTGAAAAATAAACCGATTCTACTTTCCACTGTCAGGAAAATAGCTACATAGTTGCACAACAAACTGTATATCATATCAATTCTCTTAAATACAAGTTTAAACAATGATTCTTGACCTTCTCTACATACAGGTCATTTGCCTTGAGGACAGCAGCATCTGTTGTTCTGCAAGACCTAATAGATCCATCAATGTGGAGGCAGACTTGCCTTCAAATATGCCTTAGAAAGTCACCAAACAGAATATTAAGCAACAAAAATGCATTTTAAAGGTGCAAGTTTAAGGGCTACATAGAACTGAAAGGATGTTAAAATATAACCTCTATCATAGGTACAGTTTCTAGATATCAGAGCAGCGAGGACATCTGATATATAAGAAACTAATGGAAGTTTTTAAATCCTTAGCTGAACCTTTGATTGTGAAACATTCATCCCTAACACAATGTTTACATATTTCCTGTTGAGGTCAGATTGTTATCCTTACTACCCATTTTTTAATGTGCTCACATGAATGGTGAGCCTGACATGTGTGGGGGGACCAAGTCGGTCTTGAATGGTGGGCCTGACAAATGGGGTGGGCTGCATTTCCTCATGGATGGTGGGTCTGGTAGGGAGTGTGGGCTGCAGTGCCACTTGAGTGGGCGAGGTCACTTGGTCAGCATCAGTGGGACGGTGAGGTTTCACTTTTGCACAGCGACCGTTGACGGAAAGTGGTGTCACGTTGGCAAGAAGTGCCTTCTTGTAGGGGGCATAGCAGGGGTACTGGATGACGGCAATCCCGCGGTGTTTCTCGTACGTGGATGCAGCCAGGATACTTCTCCGTGGTGGGGCTCGCATCGTGGTTGGTGGATGTGGCCCTCCCCGCCAGTGGTTGACCTATTTTACGTCAACACATTACGAGGTCAACCTTCACCAAATCCATATGGCGTTCATACCAGCTTCACCCATATTCCATTTCCTCCAATTCTACTTCTGGGTATTCCACCTCCATATCCACACAGCCAAATTCCACTCCATCCATGACTTCCACGTCCGGGTATTCCACCAATTCCACTCCATCCATCTCTTCAACCTCTGGGTATTCCACCTCCATATCCACACAGCCAAAGTCCACTCCATCCATCACTTCCACGTCTGGGTATTCCACTTCCATGTCCACACAGCCATAGCCCATGTCAAATACATGGACATATTCAAATTCCATCTCCTGGACAAAGGAGGATCGTCCTACCTCCTTGGTGAACATTATTATATTGAAGTGTTCGAGGAAAGGTTGAGGGAGCTTGCAAGGCGGAGCAGAGATGTTCACTCGACAGAGGTCACAGCTCAAATGATGCTCTCGGTCCCGGCTCCCGCCCTTATCTAACCTGGGAACTGATCATATCCTAGCATAGCTTAATATAGAGAAGTCTAATATAGTGAAGTCAATACTTTAATACAGTTAAGTTTATTTCTCAATAGTTTAATACATGTGCCTAACAGTTCCTTCACCCGTACAATCCCATCACAGAACACAAGGATTGTCATTATGATTCGTTTTTATCAGCAGAAATTAGATTAAAGTGACTAAAGATAAGTGGTTTTATATGTTATATGTATTCTCTGTCATCATAAAGATGGCCATCTACCCTGATGTGTAAAGAAAACATCAATTTTGCCGAGGCTGTGGTGAAGATAAGAACACAATGATATGATAATGTGGTCATACAATGGTGTAGTCAAGATGTTGTGTTAGAACTATGTAGTGAAGATGGGAGTGTAGTGAAGAGGAGGATTTAGTGAAAATATATATGTTTCTTCACGCTGAGCCATTCCATATAGATGAATATATCTATAATCTAATTGCGGTAAATTACCATATGACTTTAACGGCACCAGCCAGCAGGAAAAATGTCGGATATAGGAGTGACTGAATATTTTGTCGGGTACATAAATAATTGAATATTTGGGACGATCGATCAAAATGCTTTTTATAGGCAAATAATTTCTGATTTTTCAAATGATATTTTCCATCTGTTGGAACTGGTTAGAGTAATTAAAGATATGAAAACCGATGGAAAAGTTCAGTTTAACGCTTTTACGAATGTCTTACTGCGTGTTTGGGAAGAGCAGTAAACTACAGGAATATATTGGTCTAATGTCCCCTGCTCGTCCAACAGCAGATATTGTAGGGTCTGAGACATTATTTCTGGTGGAGGTGGATTCTCTCCGGCATTGCGTAAATCACTTCCACAAACTTGCGCCATTTTGCACAAATACAGATCCGATATGATGCATTTTCCTGCTCTGTTACGTTATGGACCCTAGTCATCCTAGCCTAACCTAGCCTAAATAAAAAGGTATGGAATAATGTGCAACATTTCTCCATTACAAGTGATAATAAACCTAGGCTATACAGAAACCAGGAACGTCCATATTTGTCTAACTTCTCACATGTCTGTGTCATCTGTCTGCAAACATGTCGACCATTACCATGAGGGCAATTGCGGCTTTTGATTTTGAATATCACACGTTTCCTCTCTGCCGTGAGATCTTCATACTTAAATAAAATGGTGGGCCGTAAGAAATATATGTCCATCGAAGGTCAACTATATGGCTCAGTTCCATCATCAGTTTCTAAGAAAACTGAAAAGATGAGGTCCCACCGAGATTCGAACTCGGATTGCTGGATCCAGAGTCCAGAGTGCTAACCCTTACACCATGGGACCTGATAAGAACAGATGTGATTTCATCTAAATGTTTTACATATAATCAACCAGAGGCCATTCCTCCCTCCCTGCCTGCAGGGTTCAAGGTTTTCTAGAAGGTTCTCGAAGATTCTGGGTAGGAACTGCCATTGAGAGGACGTAGTTATACGTATCATTAATGATATTGTTGTTGATTTTCTGATTTAGAAAGATAGATAGATAGATAGATAGATAGATAGGTAAAAAACAGATATTAGACAGATCGATAGATACGTAATGCTGTACATGTCAACTTTCACAGAAATCATTGATATCTGCGTTATTCTGCAAGAAATACATGTACATGGATGTAGTGATAATATGGGTTAGGTATAAGACCAGTCGTGTTGAGATTGTAGTGAATGTGACCATTGACTTCAACCTTAATAGTGTAGTGAAGATAAAGTTGTAGTGAAGATAAATCTTGAAGTGACTCATAAGGTTGTTGTGAGTACAAGGATGCATCGTAAATGAGTACTTCCTACCTGAAAGTCAACAATTACAAAATTGATCAAGTATAACAACATCCTCGGACAACCAACTACAAACACCAACCATAGAGTGAACCTGACTGTCATCTAACGACGACCTCTCAAAGGTAATGATCTTACCAGAATCTTCGAGAACCTTCTAGAAAACCTTGAACCCTGCAGGCAGGGAGGGAGGAATGGCCTCTGGTTGATTATATGTAAAACATTTAGATGAAATCACATCTTTTCTTATCAGGTCCCATGGTGTAAGGGTTAGCACTCTGGACTCTAAATCCAGCAATCCGAGTTCGAATCTCGGTGGGACCTCAGTTTTCTTCGATACTGATGAAACCCGCATTATTCTGTACGTTATATATACATTCATATATATACATAGATATGTATATATAAACATATATATGGAATAATATGGTTTTATCAATAGCCGGAGACCATTCCTCCCTCCTTGCCTGCAGAGTTCATAGTTTTCTGGAAGGTTCTAGAAGATTCTGGTGAGATAATTGCCATTGAGAGGACGTTGTTATACTTCATATATCAATGATTCTATTATTGTTGACTTTCAGATAAAGATAGATAGATAGATGGATAGGTAGATATTTAGATTGATAGATTGATAGAGCGATATTTAGATAGGTATATAGATAGATAAGTTTCATCAATACTGTATCTTACGCCATCTCCTGTTGCTGGACATATGTTCAACCAGCATTGGGAAAACCTCCAGTAGACCTTAATGTAAAGCAAGATAATAACAAAACCTGCAATAAAAGAATACGATCAACTCTCCAGTGCAGAAATGTTGTGACCAGAAAGTCTTCTAGCAAGATGTCAGACGCTTCCACGGGAATCACAAACATAACATCAAATATCTGAAAGTCAAAAATAACAAAACTAATGATGATAATGAAACTATAACAAGAAAAATGATAAACATATGGAAAATAGTGCTCTAGATTATGCTTCTAGAAAACAAACTTTAACGAAAACTGTGAAAAGAAATACCCATCTGGCTGATACGACACAGTAAAAGGACCATCCCACAACCAACTCTAAACTGAACCTGACTGTCCCCTAACAACGTCCTCTCAATGGTATTTATCTTACCAGAATCTCGTAGAACTTTCCAGAAAATCAAGAACTCTGCAGGCAAGGAGGGAGGAATGGCCTCTGGCTGCTGATGATAACCACATTATTCTATATATATACTTTTACCTACAACCGAAGGTTGACCGGCCAGCCCAAGTGGCTACAGAGGTTGTATCCATGAAAGAAACGGACCCACCAGCAGACGAATTCGGTTGGCAGGTTGTATCGAAGAAGAGGAAAAAGAAGGTTGCCCAACCAGCCCAACCAGAAGGGTGTAGCAAAGAAACGAAAGAAGGCTGCCCAACCAACCTGGGTGGTAGTAAGGATGGCTGCTCCACAACCCCAGGTCGTTAGGCAGACTGTAGCCATGGAAGAAAGGAAGGCTGCTCGTCCACCAGCCCAGGTACCGAGTGAGCGTGTAGCTATGCTGGCTGAACCACCAGCCCGGGTAGATAGCTACGCCCAGATGGCTATGTCGGGTACAGCAAAGAAGCAAACCCCACAACTACTCCACGAGGTTTGCAAGCCTGCACCCAAAAAGATGAAGACGAAGGTTGCCACAATACCCAATGCACCACCACATGTCTAGAAAGGGAAAAGGTGGACAAAATGGCTGGAGGTCCCACTCCAACAACAAAATCACCTTAGGAGCCAAGTTCCATCCTTTATTGAAAAAAAAAAAACATATATATATATATATATATATATATATATATATATATATATATATATATATATATATATATATATATATATATATATATATATATATATATACATATATATATATATATATATATATATATATATATATATATATATATATATATATATATATATATATATATATATATATATATATATATATATATATATATATATATATATATAAACTACATTGCAACTTACATATGAATAGAATCATCAAGCTTCACTATATTAGCTTTACTATATTTAAATATAAACAAGGTCTAACCGAGGTTACTTGGTTGAGCAAGACGTGAGAATATCATCAACTGGCCCTCCAGCCCTGGGTTGAAATTGTCGCTCTGACGTATTTCGAGTTCAGTGCTGATACAGGACCATTGATTATAGGACTATCTTGTTAGTCTGTGTAACTTCGCCTGACCCAATCCACGTCTTCAATGGCTTTCTGTTACTACAAACGGGATTACAAAGGAAAGGCTTCCTTTGTTAGTTTCATGAATACCTTCGTTCAAATGAAGGGAAAGACTATTACTATGAAGCGGTACCTTATCAGCAGGAAAGAGCTGCAGCAACGGTATGAAAGTTACTGCAAGATACATAACGAGCCCGTGGCTTCCAACGTAAACATCGGCCGCCATTTGGGTTCACTCGGCATCATGTGTGACACCAAGATTGGACCCGTTGGCAAACAGGAACGATACTATTCTGGTATCATGTGGCTCGATGGCGCAGGATCACCAACTGAAATGCAAAGAAAATGGAGAAAGCCGCCCAAACGTATCATGAAGGCCGTGCAAGAGAAGATCGAGAGGAATCGGTTGAGAGACGATATCGCTCACAGTATATTGAAATTTATACCCAAGACTTCCCCTGATCTCCAGACCCAGCCAGTCACAAAGACCACCAGCCCTGCTTCCCAGACACAGCAAGTCACAGAGACTACCAGCCCCGCTTCCCAGACACAGCAAGTCACAGAGACCAGCAGCCCCGCTCCCCAGACACAACCAGTCACAGAGACTACCAGCCCCGCTCTCCAGACACAGCCAGACACACAGCCCACCAGCCCCGTCCCCCACACAGAGCCACAAGATCCTGATATTGAGGAAGCAAATGAATTTCTCGATGATTTTTTGCTTTCACTGGAGAAGAACTGATGAGTTCCTTATAGACAAGACAAAATGTTAAAAAAGGAATCTATATAAGTTCACTTATGGAGTGAGATCTTTGACGGAGCTGTGCTGCCTATAGCACAGCCAACCAAAGGGTGATCTTTGCTGTCGTGCAGTAACCTCATGAGGGCGGAGTCCGGCTACACTTTCTTTACCGAGGAAAAGATCTCTGCACTAATATTGAGTTTCTCCGTTGGCGTCAGGGTAAACACCCATCCCCCCCGAAGCTTGGTTACCTTTCCGTGGTGGGGGGGACTTCATGGATTGGGTAGTAGCAACCAGCGTTGGTTGCTTCTGTTCAATCCATGAACGAAAAACCAAGCATATTGAACGTAATTGTCGTATAAATTTACTTGATGTCAAAACTGACGCGAAAGTGGTTGTCTCAATTTTGTCAGAAATGTTTGTGCGTTTCGGCCTGATGGCGGGAGTCGGTTTGGCGCTGTGGTCATGAGGGAATACGAGGAAGATTGGCAACCGTCCCAGAAGTAGCTACAGTGAGGCCCAGCAGCTGTCCCTAATACTGTGGAAGGCACTCATGTAAGGTGTGCAGTGAGGCGCAGCAGTAACAAGGGAAACGGACAACTAAAACAGCAATCTTGATCATCAGGAGGCTATCCAATGCTCAGAGTAGATAAGGACGATTATTGTATGGCTTCGCTCAGAGGATGAAAATCTTAGCCGTAAAAATCAATAAGTAAAATAACTAGTAGTTAGTGGTAGTGAAGTGGTATTACCGCATTTCTGTGGTCTTAATAGTAAAACTAAACTTTTCGTTTTCTCCATCAGTCTAGAGGTATTGTAGACCACCATCCTAAAGGTTGTAAGGTAATGGTAACTACAAGGTTATGACCTCGGCAAATTTGTGATGGAAAGTGCAGGAAATGTGGTAATGTATATAATATGAATTATATATAGTTGTATAATAAATGTGTACAGACCTACCTTTGCCTTCCGAGATAATGTTCTCGACTTCCACACATTCTTCAATGTTCCCAGGATTTTCGCCCCCTCCCCTACACTATGATTCACTTCCGCTTCCATGGTTCCATCCGCTGCCAGATCCACTCCCAGATATCTAAAACACTTTACTTCCTCCAGTTTTTCTCCATTCAAACTTACCTCCCAATTGACTTGACCCTCAACCCTACTATACCTAATAACCTTGCTCTTATTCACATTTACTCTTAACTTTCTTCTTTCACACACTTTACCAAACTCAGTCACCAGCTTCTGCAGTTTCTCACATGAATCAGCCACCAGCGCTGTATCATCAGCGAACAACAACTGACTCACTTTCCAAGCTCTCTCATCCACAACAGACTTCATACTTGCCCCTCTTTCCAAAACTGTTGCATTCACCTCCCTAACAACCCCATCCATAAAAAAATTAAACAACCATGGAGACATCACACACCCATGCCGCAACCCTACATTCACTGAGAACCAATCACTTTCCTCTCTTCCTACACGTACACATGCCTTACATCATCGATAAAAACTTTTCACTGCTTCTAACAACTTGCCTCCCACACCATATATTCTTAATACCTTCCACAGAGCATCTCTATCAACTCTATCATATGCCTTCTCCAGATCCATAAATGCTACATACAAATCCATTTGCTTTTCTAAGTATTTCTCACATACATTCTTCAAAGCAAACACCTGATCCACACATCTTCTACCACTTCTGAAACCACACTGCTCTTTCCCAGTCTGATGCTCTGTACATGCCTTCACCCTCTCAATCAATACCTTCTCATATAATTTACCAGGAATACTCAACAAACTTATACCTCTGTAATTTGAGCACTCACTCTTATCCCCTTTGCCTTTGTAAATTGGCACTATGCACGCATTCCGCCAATCCTCAGGCACCTCACCATGAGTCATACATACATCAAATAACCTTAGCAACCAGTCAACAATACAGTCACCACCTTTTTTAATAAATTCCACTGCAACACCATCCAAACCTGCTGCCTTGCCGGCTTTCATCTTCCGCAAAGCTTTTACTACCTCTTCTCTGTTTACCAAATCATTTTCCCTAACCCTCTCACTTTGCACACCACCTCGACCAAGACACCCTATATCTGCCACTCTATCATATATATATATATATATATATATATATATATATATATATATATATATATATATATATATATATATATATATATATATATATATATATATATATATATATATATATATATATATATGTATATATATATATATATATATATATATATATATATATATATATATATATATATATATATATATATATATATATATATATATATATATATATATATATATATATATATATATATATATATATATATCTTTTCTTTCTTTCATACTATTCACCATTTCCCGCGTTAGCGAGGTAGCGTTAAGAACAGAGGACTGGGCCTTTTAGGGAATATCCTCATCTGGCCCCCTTCTCTGTTCCTTCTTTGGGAAAAAAAAAAAAAAGAGGGGAGGATTTCCAGCCCCCCGCTCCCTTCCCTTTTAGTCGCCTTCTACGACACGCAGGGAATACGTGGGAAGTATTCTTTCTCCCCTATCCCCAGGGATAATATATATATATATATATATATATATATATATATATATATATATATATATATATATATATATATATATATATATATATATATATATATATATATATATATATATATATATATATATATATATATATTGGAGGTGGAAAGATGGAGTGAAAAAGATTTTGTGTGATCGGGGCCTGAACATGCAGGAGGGTGAAAGGAGGGCAAGGAATAGAGTGAATTGGAGCGATGTGGTATACAGGGGTTGACGTGCTGTCAGTGGATTGAATCAAGGCATGTGAAGCGTCTGGGGTAAACCATGGAAAGCTGTGTAGGTATGTATATTTGCGTGTGTGGACGTGTGTATGTACGTGTGTATGGGGGTTGGGCCATTTCTTTCGTCTGTTTCCTCGCGCTACCTCGCAAACGCGGGAGACAGCGACAAAGTAAAAAAAAAAAAAAAAAAAAAAAAAATATATATATATATATTCCTATGAGTCCACGGGGAAAATGAAACATGAAAAGTTCCCAAGTGCACTTTCGTGTAATAATCACATTATCAGGGGAGACACAATAGAGAAATATAACAGTCAGTTGATATACATCGAAGAGACGAAGCTAGGACGCCATTTGGTAAACATGTGATTGTCCAAAACATACAACGAGCGTTCATAAACTTATCATTTTACGAAACTTATCAACAATAAACTTATCTAATTTGTATAGACCAGCACTAATATTAAGATTATAATTCTTTTTGTATTTGATTATAAAAGATTCAATGATATTTTTCTTGGTAACAGAGTTAGAGCCAATAACTGAGATAGCGTTACTCCAGTCAATACAATGATCATAGTTTTTAACATGATTGAATAAGACCTTTGATTCTTGTCCCGTTCTTATACTATATTTATATTGCTTAAGTCTAACAGAAAAATCCTTACCAGTCTGACCAGCATAAAATTTATCACAGTTTCCACAAGGCACTTTATAGATGCAATCAAATGGCGTCCTAGCTTCGTGTCTTAGATATATATCAACTGACTGTTATATTTCTCTCTTGTGTCTCCCCTGATGATGAGATTATTACACGAAAGTGCACTTGGGAACATTTCGTGTTTCATTTTCCCCGTGGACTCAAAAGCCAGAACATCTATTGTAGAATCTAGATCGTTCTGAACCATAGATGGAAGATGTTGGATCTTTACTTCATCGATGATTGGTAAGTTGATGTTTTGGGGGATTCGTCCTAAACTCGCGATAGTTCTATCAATTTGTCCCAAATAATGATCATGAGTGCCGAACAATTTGAAAGTGGAACTGATAAGAATATATTGTTGTCCTAACTGAATGTGTCCCAGAAATAAATAAGATTTGGGATGATTAGGTGGGCAATGAAGAAGAACATTTTGTGGGTCTGGGAAAAACAGTACGTGATACTGGTCCATACTTTCAATCCAAGGTTCATTAACAACAATTTCCTTAAAGGAACAAGAACGAAGAACATTTTGTTGATGCCCAAAAAGTAGTTGGTACTTACATGAATTTGTTTGTAAATTATGGAAAACCAAGGTATTGGGGGGTGGGGGCAAATCAAGTTGTCAAGCAATGGTTTATGGCACAATGCTAAATCATCCATGGAGAGATGTGCAATCAATGAGGAATAAATATTTTATCTTAGAAAGTTCATGTTATCAGCAAGGATGATAGTTTTTTGCGACCCTTTTGTATAATTAAAAGAGAATGGTATTACGTTCACAAGGCTGTAAGTATTGGAGTCAGTGAATGGTATGTGGATAATGACCGCTTCGAGGATCACGTCAACCGTTAGTAAGGAGTAATAACTGGTCACGTGATGCAGAGGGAGAGCTGGGGTGCAACCGAATTTCGTCATCGCTTGTTTAATGATACGTGTGAGTTCCGAGAAGGGAAAAAATGATGGTGTGATAACTTGGTTTACCAGATTATTAACATCTTCCAACAAGTCAGTGAAATAATGTGCATGACAAGTGATGTGGGCATGTAAACTATTAACATATGAGGAAATAGTCACTATAGCATATATGGGATTAAGAGACTTTGACAGTAGTGCTACATGTTGTGTCAAGTTATTGACAGTTAACATTATGTCATTCAAATATTTAAGATGTTGTTTTGAGATCTTAGCTTTAGCCTTGATATACCAGTTGTTAAGAAGTTGTTGAAATTTTAAGGATCTAACCTGATTCCTAACTGAATTAAGTTCTTCCTGAGTAACAATACCAAACAAATATGATTGGAGGGACCCTACAAAATTAAGCAGACCTCTCTTGCTTCTCCTTTGCTTTTTTGTGTTCATCCTGGTGTTAGTATTTACTGGAGATTCAATGTCTTGTATCATGTCATACAGAATCACACAGGTACTATTCAATTTCCAGGTCCACTGGTTTAACAAAGTTGGAGGAGGAGCAACACTAGAGTTTCTGATGGACGCACTGGTGTAAAACTTGAGTAGAGGAGACCGTAAGCGAGGTACAGCCTCCATTAGTTTTATTAAATTATCGTAAGTGTAGGGTAGACCCTCCAGGCCCAGCTTAACTTTGTCCCTCACGAGGCGGATCTGGCGGGGAGTCGTGAGAAGGGCGCCTGGTACTGCCATGGTGTCATATACAGGAAGACATCATAAGGACATGAGAAGGAAGAACCTGTAAAATGATAAACTTAGGAACTTCTTAAAGGCGATGTCTTAATGAATACTGATGTGTGTGTGGTGGTGTTGTGAGGGTGGTCGGTTCTGGTGTGGGGACAGTCTGAACAGTGGTAGAAGTTGGTTGGGTGACATTGTTTGGGGTTTGAGGAGTGTTGTCTGTTGTGGTACCGGGATGATCATGTTCAGAATACTATAAAACTTTCAAGTGGTCCTCATGTTCTTCACGAATGTCAACTGTATTTAGATGTCAAACCCTAAACTTATGTCCCTTTAAATGAGCTAAGACTCTATTGGGACCAGAAAATTTTGGGTCAAGTTTAGGAACCTCACTTCTAGAGTTAAATTCCTGCACCATTACCAAGAGTCCGGGAGCCACCTTTGATGGTTTCGTGGATTTATCAGCCTGGTTCGTGAAGGTTGTAGTGGCTTCATCTAGATTTTCCTTGATCCTTTGATGAATCAATTGAGTCGTGCGATATTTTTCCGCTACAACTGATCTCTGGACCGCTGGACATGAAGGAGGGGACGCTATTATGTCATACGGCAACACTTTATCAAAATCGTGTAAGGCGTGGAAGGGTGTGTCTCCAATTCACTTATGATAAGCTGAATTTAATGAACATTGGACATCAGACAGGTACTCATCCCATTCATCATGGTCAAAATTAATGTTGGTGGGAAGACACTGGAGGATCTTACGGTTCAACCTTTCTGCCAGGCCATTCGAGGCTGGATGATGAGCCATTATATTACATTTACTTATGTTGTACAATTTACAGAGTTCTTCTAATAATGAGTTATTAAATTCCCCACCATTATCTGTGACTAAAATCTTCGGCGCATTATGTCTGTCTAAGATATATTTTTTGAACGCCTTAGCGACCGTGGCTGCGTCTTTATTTTGAACTGGGACTAATTCACAATATCTCGTGAAGGCATCAGTAATTACTAAAATGTATCTGTAGCCTGCCATGGACCTAGGAAAACCTCCTAATATGTCCTTATGACCTCTTTCCCATGGGTATGAAGGTAAAGGATATTTCAACACAGTCTGCGGTGTAGTGGGACTTCCCTTTTGTGTGTTACAGGTTTGGCACATCCAAATATGATCTGCAAAGTTTCTCTGCATCTTGGCCTAAAATACCTCAAACGAGTCTGCTTATAGCATGTATCTGCACCTGTGCGGCCTGGGGTCGCCTGGGTGTGCGGCCTGGGGTCGCCTGGGTGTGCAGCCTGGGTGTGCGGCCTGGGTGTGCGGCCTGGGATGCCTGGGTGTGCGGCCTGGGGTCGTCTGGGTTTGCGGCCTGAGTGTGCGGCCTGGTGTTTCCTGGGTGTGCGGCCTGGGGTCGCCTGGGTGTGCGGCCTGTGGGTGCGGCCTGGGTGTGCGGCCTGGGGTCGCCTGGGCGTGCAGCCTGGGTGTGCGGCCTGTGGGTGCGGCCTGGGTGTGCGGCCTGGGGTCGCCTGGGTGTGCGGCCTGGGGTCGCCTGGGTGTGCAGCCTGGTTTTGCGGCCTGGGGTCGCCTGGGCGTGCAGCCTGGGTTTGCGGCCTGGGGTCGCCTGGGTATGCAGCCTGGGTGTGCGGCCTGGGTGTGTGGCCTGGGGTCGCCTGTGTTTGCGGCCTGGGTGTGTGGTCTCTGTGTGCGGCCTGGGTGTGCGGCCTGGGTGTACGGCCTGGGGTCGCCTGGGTGTACGGCCTGGGGTCGCCTGGGTGTACGGCCTGGGGTCGCCTGGGTGTGCGGAGTGTGTGCGGCATGGGGTCGCCTGGGTGTGCGGCCTGGGGTCGCCTGGGTGTACTGCCTGGGGTCGCCTGGGTGTGCGGCCTGTGTGTGCGGCATGGGGTCGCCTGGGTGTGCGGCCTGGGGTCGCCTGGGTGTGCGGCCTGGGGGTGCAGCCTTGGTGTGCAGCCTGGGTGTGCGGCCTGGGTGTACGGCCTGGGGTCGCCTGGGTGTACGGCCTGGGGTCGCCTGGGTGTACGGCCTGGGGTCGCCTGGGTGTGCGGACTGTGTGTGCGGCATGGGGTCGCCTGGGTGTGCAGCCTGGGTGTGCGGCCTGTGGTCGCCTGGGTGTGCAGCCTGGGTGTGCGGCCAGGGTGTGCGGCCTGGGGTCGCCTGGGTGTACGGCCTGGGGTCGCCTGGGTGTACGGCCTGGGGTCGCCTGGGTGTGCGGACTGTGTGTGCGGCATGGGGTCGCCTGGGTGTGCGGCCTGGGGTCGCCTGGGTGTACTGCCTGGGGTCGCCTGGGTGTGCGGCCTGTGTGTGCGGCATGGGGTCGCCTGGGTGTGCAGCCTGGGGTCGCCTGGGTGTGCGGCCTGGGGGTGCAGCCTTGGTGTGCAGCCTGGGTGTGCGGCCTGGGTGTACGGCCTGGGGTCGCCTGGGTGTACGGCCTGGGGTCGCCTGGGTGTACGGCCTGGGGTCGCCTGGGTGTGCGGACTGTGTGTGCGGCATGGGGTCGCCTGGGTGTGCAGCCTGGGTGTGCGGCCTGTGGTCGCCTGGGTGTGCAGCCTGGGTGTGCGGCCAGGGTGTGCGGCCTGGGGTCGCCTGGGTGTGCGGCCTGGGGTCGCCTGGGTTTGCGGCCTGGGTGTGTGGTCTCTGTGTGCGGCCTGGGGTCGCCTGGGTGTGCGGCCTGGGGTCGCCTGGGTTTGCGGCCTGGGTGTTCAGCCTGGGTGTGCGGCCTGGGGTCGCCTGGGTTTGCGGCCTGGGTGTGCGGTCTCTGCGTGCGGCCTGGGGTTGCCTGGGTGTGCGACCTGGGTGTGCGGCCTGGGGTCGCCTGGGTGTGCGACCTGGGTGTGCGGCCAGGGTGTGCGGCCTGTTGTCGTCTGGGTGTGCAGTCTTGGTGTGCAGCCTGGGTGTGCGGCCAGGATGTGCGGCCTGGGGTCGCCTGGGTGTGCGGCTTGGGGTCGCCTGGGTGTGCGGCCTGGGGTCGCCTGGGTGTGCAGCCTGGGTGTGCGTCCTCTGTGTGCGGCCTGGGGTCGCCTGGGTGTGCAGCCTGGGTGTGCGGCCTGAGGTCGCCTGGGTGTACGGCCTGGGGATGCCTGGGTGTGCAGCCTGGGTGCGCAGCCTGGGTGTCCATCCTGGGTGTGCGGCATGGGTGTGCATCCTGGGTGTGCGGCCTGGGTGTGCGGCCTGGGTGTGCAGCCTCGGTGTGCAGCCTGGGTGTGCAGCCTCGGTGTGCAGCCTGGGTGTGCAACCTGGGTGTGCGGCCCGTGTGTGCAGCTTGGGTGTGCGGCCTGGGTGTGCCGCCTGGGTGTGCGACCCGTGTGTGCAGCTTGGGTGTGCGGCCTGGGTGTGCAGCTTGGATGTGTGGCCTGGGTGTGCGGCCCGGGGTCGCTTGGGTGTGCGACTTGGGTGTGCGGCCTGGGTATGTGGCCTGGGGTCACCAGGGTGTGCGGCCTGGGGTCGCCTGGGTGTACGGCCTGGGGTCGCCTGGGTGTGCGGCCGGGGTATGCGGCCTGGGGTCACCAGGGTGTGCGGCCTGGGGTCGCCTTGGTGTGCGCCCTGGGTGTGCGGCCTGGGGTCGCCTAGGTGTGCGGCCTGGGTATGCGGCCTCGGGTCGTCTTGGTGTGCACCCTGGGTGTGTGGCCTGTGTGTACTGCCTGGGGTCGCCTGGGTGTGCGGCCTGGGTGTGCGGCCTGGGTGTGCAGCCTCGGTGTGCAGCCTGGGTGTGCAGCCTGGGTGTGCAGCCTGGGTGTGCGGCCTGGGTGTGCGGCCTGGGTGTGCAGCCTGGGTGTGCAGCCTGGGTGTGCGGCCTGGGTGTGCGGCCCGTGTGTGCAGCTTGGGTGTGCGGCCTGGGTGTGCAACCTGGGTGTGCGGCCCGTGTGTGCAGCTTGGGTGTGCGGCCTGGGTGTGCCGCCTGGGTGTGCGACCCGTGTGTGCAGCTTGAGTGTGCGGCCTGGGTGTGCAGCTTGGATGTGCGGCCTGGGTGTGCGGCCTGGGTGTGTGGCCTGGGGTCGCCTGGGTGTGCGGCCTGGGTGTGTGGCCTGGGGTCGCCTGGGTGTGCGGCTTGGGGTTGCCTGGGTGTGCAACCTGGGTGTGCGGCCTCTGTGTGCGGCCTGGGGTCGCCTGGGTGTGCGGCCTGGGGTCGCCTGGATGTACGGCCTGGGGTCGCCTGGGTGTACGGCCTGGGGTCGCCTGGGTGTGCGGACTGTGTGTGCGGCATGGGGTCGCCTGGGTGTGCAGCCTGGGTGTGCGGCCTGTGGTCGCCTGGGTGTGCAGCCTGGGTGTGCGGCCAGGGTGTGCGGCCTGGGGTCGCCTGGGTGTGCGGCCTGGGGTCGCCTGTGTTTGCGGCCTGGGTGTGTGGTCTCTGTGTGCGGCCTGTGGTCGCCTGGGTGTGCAGCCTGGGTGTGCGGCCAGGGTGTGCGGCCTGGGGTCGCCTGGGTGTGCGGCCTGGGGTCGCCTGTGTTTGCGGCCTGGGTGTGTGGTCTCTGTGTGCGGCCTGGGGTCGCCTGGGTGTGCGGCCTGGGGTCGCCTGGGTTTGCGGCCTGGGTGTTCAGCCTGGGTGTGCGGCCTGGGGTCGCCTGGGTTTGCGGCCTGGGTGTGCGGTCTCTGTGTGCGGCCTGGGGTTGCCTGGGTGTGCGACCTGGGTGTGCGGCCTGGGGTCGCCTGGGTGTGCGACCTGGGTGTGCGGCCAGGGTGTGCGGCCTGTTGTCGTCTGGGTGTGCAGTCTTGGTGTGCAGCCTGGGTGTGCGGCCAGGGTGTGCGGCCTGGGGTCGCCTGGGTGTGTGGCTTGGGGTCGCCTGGGTGTGCGGCCTGGGGTCGCCTGGGTGTGCAGCCTGGGTGTGCGTCCTCTGTGTGCGGCCTGGGGTCGCCTGGGTGTGCAGCCTGGGTGTGCGGCCTGAGGTCGCCTGGGTGTACGGCCTGGGGATGCCTGGGTGTGCAGCCTGGGTGCGCAGCCTGGGTGTCCATCCTGGGTGTGCGGCATGGGTGTGCATCCTGGGTGTGCGGCCTGGGTGTGCGGCCTGGGTGTGCAGCCTCGGTGTGCAGCCTGGGTGTGCAGCCTCGGTGTGCAGCCTGGGTGTGCAACCTGGGTGTGCGGCCCGTGTGTGCAGCTTGGGTGTACGGCCTGGGTGTGCCGCCTGGGTGTGCGACCCGTGTGTGCAGCTTGGGTGTGCGGCCTGGGTGTGCAGCTTGGATGTGTGGCCTGGGTGTGCGGCCTGGGGTCGCTTGGGTGTGCGACTTGGGTGTGCGGCCTGGGTATGTGGCCTGGGGTCACCAGGGTGTGCGGCCTGGGGTCGCCTGGGTGTACGGCCTGGGGTCGCCTGGGTGTGCGGCCTGGGTATGCGGCCTGGGGTCACCAGGGTGTGGGGCCTGGGGTCGCCTTGGTGTGCGCCCTGGGTGTGCGGCCTGGGGTCGCCTAGGTGTGCGGCCTGGGTATGCGGCCTCGGGTCGTCTTGGTGTGCACCCTGGGTGTGTGGCCTGTGTGTACTGCCTGGGGTCGCCTGGGTGTGCGGCCTGGGTGTGCGGCCTGGGTGTGCAGCCTCGGTGTGCAGCCTGGGTGTGCGGCCTGGGTGTGCAGCCTGGGTGTGCGGCCTGGGTGTGCAGCCTGGGTGTGCAGCCTGGGTGTGCAGCCTGGGTGTGCGGCCTGGGTGTGCGGCCTGGGTGTGCAGCCTCGGTGTGCAGCCTGGGTGTGCGGCCTGGGTGTGCGGCCTGGGTGTGCGGCCTGGGTGTGCAGCCTGGGTGTGCAGCCTGGGTGTGCGGCCTGGGTGTGCGGCCCGTGTGTACAGCTTGGGTGTGCGGCCTGGGTGTGCAACCTGGGTGTGCGGCCCGTGTGTGCAGCTTGGGTGTGCGGCCTGGGTGTGCCGCCTGGGTGTGCGACCCGTGTGTGCAGCTTGAGTGTGCGGCCTGGGTGTGCAGCTTGGATGTGCGGCCTGGGTGTGCGGCCTGGGTGTGTGGCCTGGGGTCGCCTGGGTGTGCGGCTTGGGGTTGCCTGGGTGTGCAACCTGGGTGTGCGGCCTCTGTGTGCGGCCTGGGGTCGCCTGGGTGTGCGGCCTGGGGTCGCCTGGATGTACGGCCTGGGGACGCCTGGGTGTGCAGCCTGGGTGTGCGGCCTGGGTGTGCGGCCTGGGTGTGCAGCCTGGGTGTGCAGCCTGGGTGTGCAGCCTGGGTGTGCGGCCTGGGTGTGCAGCCTGGGTGTGCAGCCTGGGTGTGCGGCCTGGATGTGCAACTTGGGTGTGCGGCCTGGATGTGCAGCCTGGGTGTGCGGCCTGGGTGTGCGGCCTGGGTGTGCAGCCTTGGTGTGCGGCCTGGGTGTGCAGCCTAGGTGTGTGGCCTGGGTGTGCAGCCTGGGTGTGCGGCCTGGGGTCGCCTGGGTGTGCAGCCTGGGTGTGCGGCCTGGGGTCGCCTGGGTGTGCAGCCTGGGTGTGCGGCCTGGGGTCGCCTGGGTGTGCAGCCTGGGGTCGCCTGGGTGTGCGGCTTGGGGTCGCCTGAGCCTGCAGCATGGGTGTGCGGCCTGGGTGTGCGGCCTGGGGTCGCCTGGGTGTGCAGCCTGGGTGTGCGGCCTTGGTGTGCGGCCTGGGTGTGCGGCCTGTGTGTGCAGCCTGGGTGTGCAGCCTGGGGTCGCCTGTGTGTGCGGCCTGGGGTCGCCTGGATGTGCGGCCTGGGGTCGCCTGGGTGTGCAACCTGGGTGTGCGGCCTCTGTGTGCGGCCTGGAGTCGCCTGGGTGTGCGGCCTGGGTGTGCGGCCTGGGGTGGCCTGGGTGTGCGGCCTGGGGTGGCCTGGGTGAGCAACTTGGGTGTGCGGCCTCTGTGTGCGGCCTGGTGTCGCCTGGGTGTGCGGCCTGGGATCGCCTGGGTGTGCAGCCTGGGGTCGCTTGGGTGTACGGACTGGGGACGCCTGGGTGTGCAGCGTGGGTGTGCGGCCTGGGTGTGCGGCCTGGGTGTGCATCCTCGGTGTGCAACCTGGGTGTGCGGCCTGGGTGTACGGCCTGGGTGTGCAGCTTGGGTGTGCGGCCTGGGTGTGCGGCCTGGGTGTGCAGCCTGGGTGTGCAGCCTGGGTGTGCGGCCTGGGTGTGCGGCCTGGGGTCGCCTGGGTGTGCGGCTTGGGGTCGCCTGGGTGTGCAGCCTGGGTGTGCGGCCTGGGTGTGCAACCTGGGTGTGCAGCCTGGGTGTGCGGCCTGGGTGTGCAGCCTGGGTGTGCGGCCTGGGTGTGCAGCCTGGGTGTGCAGCCTGGGTGTGCAGCCTGGGTGTGCGGCCTGGGTGTGCAGCCTGGGTGTGCGGCCTGGGTGTGCAGCCTGGGTGTGCGGCCTGGGTGTGCGGCCTGGGTGTGCGGCCTGGGTGTGCAGCCTGGGTGTGCAGCCTGGGTGTGCAGCCTGGGTGTGCGGCCTGGGTGTGCAGCCTGGGTGTGCGGCCTGGGTGTGCGGCCTGGGTGTGCGGCCTGTGTGTGCGGCCTGGGTGTGCAGCCTGGGTGTGCGGCCTGGGTGTGCAGCCTGGGTGTGCGGCCTGGGTGTGCGGCTGGGTGTGCGGCCTGGGTGTGCAGCCTGGGTGTGCGGCCTGGGTGTGCGGCCTGGGTGTGCGGCCTGGGTGTGCGGCCTGGGTGTGCAGCCTGGGTGTGCGGCCTGGGTGTGCGGCCTGGATGTGCAGCCTGGGTGTGCAGCCTGGGTGTGCAGCCTGGGTGTGCGGCCTGGGTGTGCAGCCTGGGTGTGCAGCCTGGGTGTGCGGCCTGGGTGTGCGGCCTGGGTGTGCAGCCTGGGTGTGCAGCCTGGGTGTGCGGCCTGGGTGTGCGGCCTGGGGTCGCCTGGGTGTGCGGCCTGGGTGTGCGGCCTGGGTGTGCAGCCTGGGTGTGCAGCCTGGGTGTGCGGCCTGGGTGTGCGGCCTGGGTGTGCGGCCTGGGTGTGCAGCCTGGGTGTGCGGCCTGGGTGTGCAGCCTGGGTGTGCAGCCTGGTTGTGCAGCCTGGGTGTGCGGCCTGGGTGTGCGGCCTGGGTGTGCAGCCTGGGTGTGCAGCCTGGGTGTGCAGCCTGGGTGTGCGGCCTGGGGTGAATCATGTGCTAACTTCAAGAAATCCTGTACTAATGATGTTGGAGTGATTGTTTAACAACACGGGCGAGCACTCCTAATTTCGCGTGCCTGCACAAGACTCCCTCACTGTGCTAAATACAATTCTCTGACTGGAACAAATGTTTTAGCATCCAAGGAAGATCTTATACCCTCTAGGAATTCTATGACAGGACCCCAGACTGGGTCATCCCGTTGATGCTGTCTCAACCTCTCTATATCAACATCTACGAGGCTATTATTCATAGTGACTGCATCCACTCTGCTAGAAGCGCGTCTGCAACTACATTGGATGAGCCAGAAACAAAACGAAAATCTGGGTCAAATGCTTGTATAGTTAAAAACCACCTCTGAAACCTTCCTGTAGGATCCTGTCGCTGAAAAATACCTAACAGTGCCCAGTGATCTGTATAAACTGTAATAGGGTAACCATATATATATTCTCTAAGATGTTCAGTGCCCAAACTACTGCAAGACCTTCTAACTCAGTTACTGTGTATAAGTTAAACACATTGTCTTGCGCTGTAGTCCACTGGAATGTAACTTCCTGTTTCAGAAATGAAGTGAGGGGGTTTGTGATCTTCGCGAAATTAGCGATAAATCTTCAATAATATCTTGCTGAACTAAGGAAGGATTTGACCTTGTATGTTGTGGAAGGGACTGGCCATTCTACAATTGTTTTGACTTCATCTGCATTAGGTTGAATACAGTTTTCATCAACGGTGTGACCTAATTAATTCTTGTCTGTAGAAAGGAACATTTGGATAACTTGACTTTTAAGTTCGCATCATTAAGTCGTAGAAATACTCTCTCAAAACTTTTGAAATGAGAAGCAATATCTGGAGACATGACAATTATATCATCAAGATAAACCAATACATCTTTGCCCAACATGTGACGACAAATGTTAGTCATTAACCTTGAGAAGGTGATCACTGGTGAGGAATGAAGACCGAAGGGCATGATGCATATGAACTGCCAATGACCATCTGGCGTACTGAACACAGTCAGGGGGCGGCTTTCCTCTGACAAGGGAATCTGCCAAAATCCGCTCAATAAATCCAAAGTTGAAAATACCTTATTGTTACCGAGGCTATGAAGAAGCTCTGATACCACTGGTAATGGGAAACCATCTTTCAAAGTGACCTTGTTGTTGAGTTTTCTAAAATCTATGACTGGTCTAAAAGTTCCGTCCTTTTTCGGAACGATCAGAAGTGGTGAATTCCATGGTGATCGTGATTCTTCTATAACCTTATCTTTCAACATGTCCTGAACAAGTTTGTTTGCTGTGTCTGTGTGCGCGTGTGGCAATCGGTAGGCTGGGACGTCAATGGGACGTGTGTTTTTCTCTAAGTTAATAATGTGAACATCCAAATGAGTTCTACCGAGTGGTTCTCCTGATAAGGCAATAGTAGACCTATACTGGTTAAGTAAGTCTGTTAACTGGTCAACATGTTTGGTTAATCCTACCTTGGATATCATGTCAGGGGTGATGGTGGGGAGCTGACTCGAGCCGTGCACTGCTGAGTCTGGGGTAGGAGAAGTAGGTGGTGGTGGGTTAATAGAATGTGAGACTAGACGGATGGTGAACTCATGTAACTCCTCGTCTTGAATTCCCGACTTCAAAACGGAGAACTCCACAAGCTTGGCCCCTCTACGGAGACGGACAGGAGTGGGGTCCCGTATTGGCAATGTATATGGTGACCTCTCCATCTGGGGTCTCATGAAGAGAGTCATCCATCGATAGTCCTTTGACAGTTAGTGATGAAGGTTCAGCAACTACTCTTAGTGCGAGATCACCCTGACTATGTCTCAGTCCATGATCATTCATCCATGTTCGAGAAAGTGAGAGAGGAACCTTCGTTAATGTGTTACTATGCAGAGTCATGTTGGTTCTCAGTTTACCAGGAAAATGATGAGTAGAAAAGTAAAAAGGATGCGTATTGTCTACCGTGAAGCAGGACGTGGGAGCAGATGTATTAATGACTCTGACTGAGTGAGAACTCTTCTCTGACAATGGCAGGAACGTATTATCAACACAAACCACATGATGAATAGGACAGATCTTATGTTGTGCCACACATAGAGTGGCGTCCTAGTAACAAGTTAGCAGGAAACGTTACACCACGAACAATGTAAGGGGTTACCGTAATGACCGAGTCGCCTATGCGAATGTTCATTTTAATAGTGCCCCTTACGTCGAGATTTTCATTTGAGATACTTTGAAGGGATGGGTAAAAGTCCGAGCATTGAACAAGTTGAGTGCGCCCCATTAATGGTTGAATAAAATCATAATGAATGACATCTGCTTCAGCGCCGCTGTCAAGAAAGATTGTGATTGGCTTATCCTGGAAAGAACCCACTAAATCGAAACTTGTAATGTGAGAAAATGGCGAAGAACGAAAACGTCTTAAGAGTTCCGTATGTGATGGAGTCTTGTCATGAGCGAGAGATTGTCATTGTTGATAATGACATGATGAACCTGTGTTAGATGACGTCTGTCTAGCTAATGCTCGACATTCCGCTGAAGTGTGTCTAGCGTTCCTATGATATGAACACCTGCTTGGTGGTGTTGGGCGCGAGCGGGTGAAGGTCAGCCTGATGTCTGACTGGAGGAAATCATGACTAGATCGGCAGAATTGTGACGACCGAGGCTGTGATGACATGGGTCGTTGACTGCGTTTGTTGTTCTGGTCGAGGCTCACGTGAGAATGAGTCCCATGTGTAAGGACACACATTCGCTTTATGTCCTGGTTGGCCACACCGGAAGCACGTCACTTTATGTGAGTGTTTGTCATCACTGAATCGCTGTATTTGACCATGAGAAGAATGATTGTGTTGACCACTAGAATGTTACGTCACACTTTGGGAAGCCGACACTCTCCCCAGTGTCTTGGTGTTGGAATAACCACATTTCTTTTGAGTGTAATTCAACACTTTTGTTACTGACCCACAATGATGGGTCGATGTTCTCATTAAGTAACCGTCGTCTTACGTCTGGAGGTCAGGTCCTTGAGAATGAAGGTTATGTGTAATAAACGCATGAGTGTTTGCACATGAGTTTCAGGATTCATCATGGCTGATATCCACGGTAAGGATTCATAAGCCTGCCTAACTAATCTCATTCTTCCATGTAAGGTACTCCAGTGATCAGGGACTGACGTATCATCCAAGTATGTTGTGTTAAGAGCACGTAAAAGGACGTGTAGTAAACTATCTGAGAATGATTCCTCACAACCTGATGTAAACAACGTTTTAAATTCCTCCCAAGATGTACAGTTTCCAATGTCATCTGAGTCATAGACAACCCTAGCTTAATTGTTAGGCTGGTGGAAATCAATGAGGTTTTTAGCAGCCGATATAAGCGCTCTGTCTCCTGAATCACCATTATGTTCAACAATGTCCTCTGCATTTCTAATCCACTGATTAAAATTTGACAGTTTACCATCAAATAACTCGTGTGGTTCCCTAGCTTGTTTTAGTGTTACAACGGTTTTTAGTGAAGGAGTTTTTGTGATGTGGAGGGGGAGGTGGGTGTGGGTGTGGTAAAGTGTGAGAAGGTTTCTGTGGGTCATCTGTGTCACCAGAATCTGTCAAAACAACTTTGTGTGACGTCGCCATTTTAGAAGGTTGGTTCCGTTTATAATAAGGGATTCTAGGTAAATTCCTAAGTACATATGAACCTTTACGATTACCGCGTGGAATATCTTCGGACATGTAATACAACCTTACTTAAAGTGTTTAAGTAATAATCCCCTCGGAAAAATCAAAATACAATTAACACTATTGTCCTAATCCAAAATACATAACGTGAATATCATTTAAAAATATCATGATGAAATTAAGGCAATAAAAAGGCTGGCATAACAATATAACATATCAATACAAGATTCTGTATGTGAAAGTAATCATCGCTAAAGACAATAGTACCAATAAATGAAAACATAAGAAAGAATATATGCAAGAATAACTGAAAACGTAGATTAATTTGCTAAACTACAAAGATGAATAATCATATTACCCAAAAGTATATATATGTCTATACTTATAGATTAGGAACTAGTAACACACAAAAGGAGCATGTCTCACAGAGTGAACCATTTTGACACAGTTCTTATCTGAATGGGAGATTCGCTCACGAAGACGTCTTGGGTGTAGCGAGGTGAAGATGTGTGCAGAGTAGCGGCTGGCTGGGTGTAGCGAGGTGAAGATGTGTGCAGAGTAGCGACTCGCTGGGTGTAGCGAGGTGGAGAAGTGTGCAGAGTAGCGGCTCGCTGGGTGTAGCGAGGTGGAGAAGTGTGCAGAGTAGCGGCTCGCTGGGTGTAGCGAGGTGGAGAAGTGTGCAGAGTAGCGGCTCGCTGGATGTAGCGAGGTGGAGACATGTGCAGAGTAGCGACTCGCTAGCAGGAAAGTTGAGTGAGCGACAAGGACTGGACCACGCGATGCTGACGTCTGGGATGTCGCCACGGCTGATGCTGACGCGTCTCTGGAGCGGTTGACAAGATGATCTCCACGTTGGTGTTGGCAGGATGGCTGACCTTGCTTGACACCTCTGGATGTGATGACAACACTCCACGGCGGTGGCGCTGTCTTGATGCCCTTGCAAGCGTCACAGTGTCAGCAATGCAATAAAGGCGTATATTCAATGCATTGAGGTACGGGTGATGGAGCACGTAGCCAGCAGTGGGTTCCGCCCTGAACGTCCACAGGAGGGAGCACCAGGACTGTGTCAGGTAGGCTTGTATGACTGCTGGCAACACCAGACGTAGAAATATGAAGTAGATGTGACGGTCGTGTATGGTCACGTGGGTTCTTACGTCACTGCCACCATTTGTAAGGTTGAGTTGAGAGGAAGGAAATCAGGTCTTCTTCGTCTGTGGTACTCAATGAAGATCAGGCGGCCTTTGTAGATTTATTACAACAAAACGTGTACGTCCATCTGTAGTACTCTGGGCTATAGTCTTATGACACACTACGACACACTCTAGTGAACAGTGTGACGATGCTGGCCAGTGTGTCCCCTCAGGTCACACTGGCAGGGGTTATATGGGAGTCCGTCAACACCCATTCAACAACGTGTTCAAATAACAGATCAGCTCTTACGTGTTCAAACATCCTGATTAACAGTAGCCCGTGGGAACAGTGAGCCCGTGGCAACATGCATCTAACTCTATGTAACTCACAGTAAAATGATAATGACAAATACCTAATGAAAAATTAATGGTAGTGTGCATGAGTCTTACAATGATAAGACATCCATACACTTGCACTCACATTACCAAATAAGCCGCGATGATAATATTATTATTATGATCATACGATTAAAACAAAATTGTAGTTAATGACATAATATATTCCCAACGACAAAATCAACCATAGCAATATAGTCAGCAAGTAAATATAGCGAACAAGATAATGTAGTTAGGATGGCATTATATTGAAAATAACAATAGAGCCACCATGCCAATATCGTCACCATGACAATGTAGCTGTATTTTCAATGTTACTCTTATGTGAATATGGCTTTATTGTCAGTGTAGCTATAGTGTCATGGGGAACATATTTTCATAGTGGCGGTTGGGGAACATATTTTCATAGTGGCAGTTGGGGAACATATTTTCATAGTGGCAGTATTGTCATTATGAACGTCCCGTCATTTTGGCTATCTTTTCATATCAGTTACATTGCTATGATGTATATATCGTCACCTTAGCTATATTGGCAAGATGATCTTTATCTATAGGTGATATATTGTCATTATTTAACTCTTGCATGATTTGTCATAATCGATAGATCATCATGATAATCATATCATCATGGTAACAATATTGTCACAGCGACTATATTGTCATTATGACTATAATGTCATAGTGGCTATATTGCCATGATAACTATATTGTCATGGTGATTTTCTATCATGATATTTATAATGTCATAGTGACTATTTTAATTGAAGCTTTTTTAATGGTACTGATATTGCCCTTGAGGATATGCCATTATAGAAGAGAAATTGTCATTTTGATTAAATTATCAGGTGACTACATTGCCATGATATGCTATATTGTTATGGTTTCAGTACTGTCTTGGTAAATCTTTTATTACTGTGGCTACATTGTAATGGAAACCAAAATGGTAAGGTGGCTACATTTTCATGATAGGATAATTCTATTATGGCGATTATATTGCATTTCTGAGTATATTGTCATGGTGACTGTGTTGCCATAATATCTATATTGTCATTTGATTTGTTGAATTGATGGCAATAATGTCTTAGAGACGGTACTGTCATGTTATCTGTATTGTCACGATGGTTGTATTGTCATCGTGACTATATAGTCATGTTGGCTATATTGTCATTAAGATTACATTGTTATGGTAACTATATTGCCATGGTGGCTGTATTGTTAGGTCACTATATTGCCATGATGGCTATTTGTCATTTTTGTTATATAACAAGGAGGTGACTGTCTTTTCATGTTGGCAATATTGTCAGAATAGCTATATTGTCAAGTAGTGGGTATATATTTTTCTTTTCTGGCGGTATATTGTCATGATGGCAATAATAACATTTTGGCGATATTGGAAAGGTGATATCGTGTTTTAGCAGCTAAACTCTTGTTGTGGATATTTTTCAATTTAAATATTTTATCATGGTAGGTATATAGTCAAGGTTACTATATTTTCATGGTAGCTACATTGTCATGGTGAAGACATTGGCATGGTGGCTGTATTGTTATTTTCAATATAATGCCGTCCTGGCTACATTATCTTGGTCGCTATATCAACTTGATGGTTATATTGCTATGGTTAATTTTGTCGTTCGGGATATATTTTGCTATTATCTACAATATTGTTGTCATTATATGATCATGATAATAATATTTTCATGGCGGCTTATTTGGTATTGTAAGTGTAAGTGAATAGATATCATATCATCACATCCTTATATTGTCATGGTTTTTACACTGTGATATTGTTTATGTCAACCTGCTGATTATATAATCATGATTGGTGTATAATTATGGTAACTATATTGTAATGCCGTTTTATTTCATTGTGATAATTTTGTCATGTTGACTACAATCACATGACAGCTATAAAGTTATGACTATATTATAATGATAAATCCTGTCTGAGTCACTGTTCTTTCACAGAGATTATATTGTCCTGGAGTCTATATGTTTTCTATGATCCGAAAACGACTATTTATTTACACTATCTATATTGTCAGATGGTTATATTGCCTTTGTGAATATAAGTTGAATGTTTCTATATTTTTCCTTTGACTGTATTGTCATATCATCTATATGATCATGGTAGTTTTATTGTCATAGTGAATACATTGTCGACGTGACTGTATTATCATAATGGCTAAATTGTCATAGCAAATATATTGACATGGGGGCTATATTTTCATGATATCTATAAAGTCTGTAAATTACTCTCAACGCGTTTCTAATGTCCTGGCGATTGATTTATATCGTGACTTTATTGTCAAGATGGCTGTATTGTCATGGTGGCTATATTGTCGTTTGCTGTATTTTCAATTTTACGCTTTTGTGAAGATAGCTTTACTGTCAGTGTAGCTATAGTGTCATGGAGAATATATATACATAGTGGCAGTATTGTCATTATGAACATGTTGTCATTTTGACTATCTTCTTATTTTCGTTACAGTACTATCGTGTATATATCGTCACCTTTGCTATATTAGCAATGTGATATTTTTTATAGGTGCTATATTGTCATTTTTTAATCATGTTTATTTTGTCATAAGTGATACATTATCATGATAAATATAATATTCCGGTGACTATATATTGGCCTTGTGACTATATTGTTATTATGACTATAATCTCATGTTGGATATCTTGCCAAGATAACTATATTGTATTATCTACTCATAAATCTCTAAGTTCTAATAACCCAAAATATTTAGAGTAGTTAGGGTAGAAACTGATGGAAGCCATTCCTAACATTCTTGCATAACCTGACCTCTCGCCTTCCCAAAACATAGTCATCCCAGCATGGATATTGTACTGCTTTGGTCGTCAACTAATAAGAAAAGGAAGACATTGAATGGAGAAATTACTGAGGTAATCTCCAAAGATGATTACTGGACTGAGAAACAAATTCAGAGAGCAGATTAAACTACTTAAATCCATTCAGCTTTAGGGAAAAGAAGTTTAGGAGATCCTATACAGGTATATGAAGCTATTATAATGGCATCCCTTTAAGCTTGACATTTTTACTTCCTGTAACTAGTTCCAACAATTAAAACAATATTCAGCATTGTGATTTAAGTGACTGACTTTAGGATGCATTTGGATCTGCCAAAAATTGTATCTAGCAAATACTTCAACTTTCAACTGACCCATTCTATCTTTTTTATTCATTTCATCTCAGTTTTTTCACTTTTCTATTACTGTTTAATATCAACAGTAGACCATCTACGTAGTTGGGGCTCTGAAGCAAAGGAAACTTTTTCTAGCCTGGGTTAGGGTAGCATCTAAACCAAACCTAAATGACCTTACCTTAGAAATATGTTCAGACAGTACCTTCTGAAAATATTTCTTAAGGTAAGGTCGTGGGGATTAATTTAGGTGCTAACTAAACCTTGGTTAGAAAAAGTTTGCTTTAAAGCCACAACTACTTGAAAGGCCTACTTTAAGTGGTGATAATGAAATTGATTTGCTCCAGTGTGCTCCTCCGTCCATTTGTTTTATGTCCATCTAAAGATGCATACGTTCAATTTTTGATGTAGATTGATTTCCTATCTTAGATTCGTCTACGGAATTCTACATCTTCAGTTCAGCACACCATTGTGGTAATGAAGGGAAAGTCACCACATTCATAAGCCGAGTGGACGTAGCTTATCCCACCTCGTTAGAAAGAAAACTTACCTGTATTTGAATTAATGAACGGGCAAAGAGAAGACTAAATTTTAAGACACATTTATTATACAACTATATAAATTATATTATATACATTACCACATTTCCTGCACTTTCCATCACAAACTTGCTGAGGTCATAACCTTGTAGTTACCATTACCTTACAACCTTAAGGATGGTGGTCTACAACACCTCTAGATTGATGGAGAAAATGAAAAGTTTCGTTTTACTATTAAGACCACAGAAATACGGTAATTCCACTTCACTACCACTAACTACTAGTTATTTTACTTGTTGATTTTCACGGATAAGATTTTCATCCTCTGAGCGAAGCCATACAATAATCGTCCTTATCTACTCTGAGTATTGGATAGCCTCCTGATGATCAAGATTGCTGTTTTGGTTGTCCGTTTCCCTTGTTACTGCTGCGTCTCACTGCACACCTTACATGAGTGCCTTCCACAGTATTAGGGACAGCTGCTGGGCCTCACTGTAGCTACTTCTGGGACGGTTGCCAATCTTCCTCGTATTCCCTCATGACCACAGCGCCAAACAGACTCCAGCCATCAGGCCGAAACGCACAAACATTTCTGACAAAATTGAGACAACCGCTTTCGCGTCAGTTCTGACACCAAGTGAATTTATACGACAATTACGTTCAAGATGCTTGGTTTTTCGTTCATGGATTGAACAGAAGCAACCAACGATGGTTGCTACTGCCCAATCCATGAAGTCCCCCCCACCACGGAAAGGTAACCAAGCTTCGGGGGGGATGGGTGTTTACCCTAACGCCAACGGAGAAACTCAATACAATATTTTTATTATAACTTTCCTTAATCTTGAAAAATGAATCAATTAGAGGGAACAATAGCACCAGCCATATGAAGATTGGCTAACCGACTCCTTGCACATTGTGTAGAAAGTGATTTCTTTGAGGGTTGCTTTATGGAAGGCACGGTAGCGTCGGAAGAGTTTCATTTTTTCTTTGAAGACGAAGGAAATTATCCCGGTGAGTTTATGTATTTTTTTTGGGCGGGATAATGTTCCCATTTTTTTTCTTTCTTTGTTTTTCAACGTCCCTACGTAGATATTATGTGTCATCCACTACTGGGAGAAAGCCAGACTTCCGCTATATTAACGTAATCCTTGTCGGGGCGAAACTAAAGTTGTCTTGGTGTTGGTTCCTCAGTGATAACCCAAACACAAACACAAACACACCTCCAGAGTCCACTCTAGGGCCGTGCACCAGCACCAGCAGGAAGAAAGAACTCCGGTTCCTCACCAACTGAATCTTTTGGCACGGGGAGCGTGAGTCATCTCGACACGCCTTTTAACGCCCGTACGTGGTGCGGAGTGCAGTCGGTCTGTAACGTAGGACATGTCATGTGTTATTGGTCCCAGTCGGTCTAGAACGCTGGGCCTGACATGTGTTGGGGGACCAATTCGGTCTTGAATGGTGGGCCTGACAAGTGGGGTAGGCTGCATTTCCTCATGGATGGTGGGTCTGGTAGGGCGTGTGGGCTGCAGTGCCACTTGAGTGGGCGAGGTCACTTGGTCAGCATCAGTGGGACGGTGAGGTTTCACTTTTGCACAGCGACCGTTGACGGAAAGTGGTGTCACGTCGGCAAGAAGTGCCTTCTTGTAGGAGGCATAGCAGGAGTACTGGATGACGGCAATCCCGCGGTGGTTCTCGTACGTGGATGCAGCCAGGATACTTCTCCGTGGTGGGGCTCACTTCGTGGTTGGTGGATGTGGCCCTCCCCACCACATGGTCACAGTGGGTGACCTATTTTACGTCAACACATTACGAGGTCAACCTTCACCAAATCCATATGGCGTTCATACCAGCTTCACCCATATTCCATTTCCTCCAATTCCACTTCTGGGTATTCCACCTCCATATCCACACAGCCAAATTCCACTCCATCCATGACTTCCACGTCCGGGTATTCCACCAATTCCACTCCATCCATCTCTTCAACGTCTAGGTATTCCACCTCCATATCCACACAGCCAAATTCCACTCCATCCATCACTTCCACGTCTGGGTATTCCACTTCCATGTCCACACAGCCATAGCCCATGTCAAATACATGGACATATTCAAATTCCATCTCCTGGACAAAGGAGGATCGTCCTACCTCCTTGGTGAACATTATTATATTGAGGTGTTCGAGGAAAGGTTGAGGGAGCTTACAAGGCGGAGCAGAGATGTTCACTCGACAGAGGTCACAGCTCAAATGATGCTCTCGTCCCGGCTCCCGCCCTTATATAACCTGGGAACTGATCATATCCTAGCATAGCTTAATATAGAGAAGTCTAATATAGTGAAGTCAATACTTTAATACAGTTAAGTTTATTTCTTAATAGTTTAATACATGTGCCTGACAACAGTTCCTTCACCCGTACAATGTCCGGTCACAGAAGACAAGGATTGTCATTATAATTCGTTTTTATCAGCAGAAATTAGATTAAAGTGACTAAAGATAAGTGGTTTAATATGTTATGTTTGTTCTCTGTCATCATAAAGATGGCCATCTACCCTGATGTGTAACGAAAACATCAATTTTGCCGAGGCTGTGGTGAAGATAAGAACACAATGATATGATAATGTGGTCATACAATGGTGTAGTCAAGATGTTGTGTTAGAACTATGCAGTGAAGATGGGAGTGTAGTGAAGAGGAGGATTTAGTGAAAATATATATGTTTCTTCACGCTGAGCCATTCCATATAGATGAATATATCTATAATCTAATTGCGGTAAATTACCATATGACTTTAACGGCACCAGCCAGCAGGAAAAATGTCGGATATAGGAGTGACTGAATATTTTGTCGGGTACAGAAATAATTGAATATTTGGTACGATCGATCAAAATGCTTTTTATAGGCAAATAATTTCTGATTTTTAAAATGATTTTTTCCATCTGTTGGAACTGGTTAGAGTAATTAAAGATATGAAAACCGATGGAAAAGTTCAGTTTAACGCTTTTACGAATGTCTTGCTGCGTGTTTGGGAAGAGCAGTAAACTACAGGAATATATTGGTCTAATGTCCCTTGCTCGTCCAACAGCAGATATTGTATGGTCTGAGACATTATTTCTGGTGGAGGTGGATTCTCTCCGGCATTGCGTAAATCACTTCCACAAACTTGCGCCATTTTGCACAAATACAGATCCGATATGATGCATTTCCCAGCTCTGTTACGTTATGGACCCTAGTCATCCTAGCCTAACCTAGCCTAAATAAAAAGGTGTGGAATAATGTGCAACATGTCTCCTTCATTACAAATGATAATAAACCTAGGCTATACAGCAACCAGGAAAGGTCCATATTTGTCTAACTTCTCACATGTCTGTGTCATCTGTCTGCAAACATGTCGACCATTACCATGAGGGGAATTGCGGCTTTTGATTTTGAATATCACACGTTTCGTCTCTGCCGTGAGATCTTCATACTTAAATAAAATGGTGGGCCGTAAGAAATATATGTCCATCGAAGGCCAACTATTTGGCTCAGTTCCATCATCAGTTTCTCAGAAAACTGAAAAGATGAGGTCCCACCGAGATTCGAACTCGGATTGCTGGATCCAAAGTCCAGAGTGCTAACCCTTACACCATGGGACCTGATAAGAACAGATGTGATTTCATCTAAATGTTTTACATATAATCAACCAGAGGCCATTCCTCCCTCCCTGCCTGCAGGGTTCAAGGTTTTCTAGAAGGTTCTAGAAGATTCTGGTAAGATCATTACCTTTGAGAGGTCGTCGTTAGGTGACAGTCAGGTTCACTCTATGGTTGGTGTTTGTAGTTGGTTGATCAATTTTGTAATTGTTGACTTTCAGGTAGGAAGTACTCATTTACGATGCATCCTTGTACTCACAACAACCTTATGAGTCACTTCAAGATTTATCTTCACTACAACTTTATCTTCACTACACTATTAAGCTTGAAGTCAATGATCACATTCACTACAATCTCAACACGACTGGTCTTATACCTAACCCATATCATAACTACATCCATGTACATGTACTTCTTGCAGAATAAAGCAGATATCACTGATTTCTGTGAAAGTTGATATATACAGCATTAAGTATATATCGATCTATCTAATATCTGTTTTTTACCTATCTATCTATCTATCTATCTATCTACCTTTCTAAATCAGAAAGTCAACAATAATATCATTAATGATACGTATAACTACGTCCTCTCAATGGCAGTTCCTACCCAGAATCTTCGAGAACCTTCTAGAAAACCATAGTTTTCTGGAAGGTTCTAGAAGATTCTGGTGAGATAATTGCCATTGAGAGGACGTTGTTATACTTGATATATCAATGATTCTATTATTGTTGACTTTCAGATAAAGATAGATATATAGATAGATAGATAGTTAGATTGATAGACTGATAGAGCGATATTTAGATAGGTATATTGATAGATAAGTTTCATCAATACTGTATCTTACGCCATCTCCTGTTGCTGGACATATGTTCAACCAGCATTGGGAAAACCTCCAGTAGACCTTAATGTAAAGCAAGATAATAACAAAACCTGCAATAAAAGAATACGATCAACTCCCCAGTGCAGAAATATTGTGACCAGAAAGTCCTCTAGCAAGATGTCAGACACTTCCACGGGAATCACAAACATAACATCAAATATCTGAAAGTCAACAATAACAAAACTAATGATGATAATGAAACTATAACAACAAAAATGATAAACATATGGAAAATAGTGCTCTAGATTATGCTTCTAGAAAACAAACTTTAACGAAAACTGTGAAAAGAAATACCCATCTGGCTGATACGACACAGTAAAAGGACCATCCCACAACCAACTCTAAACTGAACCTGACTGTCCCCTAACAACGTCCTCTCAATGGTATTTATCTTACCAGAATCTCGTAGAACTTTCCAGAAAATCAAGAACTCTGCAGGCAAGGAGGGAGGAATGGCCTCTGGCTGCTGATGATAACCATATTATTCTATATATATACTTTTACCTACAATCGAAGGTTGACCGGCCAGCCCAAGTGGCTACAGAGGTTGTATCCATGAAAGAAACGGACCCACCAGACAGACGAATTCGGTTGGCAGGTTGTATCGAAGAAGAGGAAAAAGAAGGTTGCCCAACCAGCCCAACCAGAAGGGTGTAGCAAAGAAACGAAAGAAGGCTGCCCAACCAACCTGGGTGGTAGTAAGGATGGCTGCTCCACAACCCCAGGTCGTTAGGCAGACTGTAGCCATGGAAGAAAGGAAGGCTGCTCGTCCACCAGCCCAGGTACCGAGTGAGTGTGTAGCTATGGTGGCTGACCCACCAGCCCGGGTAGATAGCTACGCCCAGATGGCTATGTCGGGTGCAGCAAAGAAGCAAACCCCACAACTACTCCACGAGGTTTGCAAGCCTGCACCCAAAAAGATGAAGACGAAGGTTGCCACACTACCCAATGCACCACCACATGTCTAGAAAGGGAAAAGGTGGACAGAATTTCTGGAGGTCCCACTCCAAGAACAAAATCACCTTAGGAGCCAAGTTCCATTCATTATTAAAAATGTATATATATATATATATATATATATATATATATATATATATATATATATATATATATATATATATATATATATATATATATATATATATATATATATTTATATATATATATATATATACAAACTACATTGGAACTTACATATAAATAGAATCATCTAGCTTCACTATATTAACTTTACTATCTTTGAATATAAACAAGGTCTAACCGAGGTTACTTGGTTCAGCAAGACGTGAGAATATCATCAATTGGCCCTCCAGCCCTGGGTTCAAATTGTCGTTCTGACGTATTTCGAGTTCAGTGCTGATACAGGACAAGTGATTGAAGGACTATCTTGTTAGTCTGTGTAACTTCGCCTGACCCAATCCACGTCTTCAATGGCTTTCTGTTACTACAAACGGGATTACAAAGGAAAGGCTTCCTTTGTTAGTTTCATGAATACCTTCGTTCAAATGAAGGGAAAAACTATTACTATGAAGCGGTACCTTATCAGCAGGAAAGAGCTGCAGCAACGGTATGAAAGTTACTGCAAGATACATAACGAGCCCGTGGCTTCCAACGTAAACATCGGCCGCCATTTGGGTTCACTCGGCATCATGTGTGACACCAAGATTGGACCCGTTGGGAAACAGGAACGATACTATTCTGGTATCATGTGGCTCGATGGCGCAGGATCACCAACTGAAATGCAAAGAAAATGGAGAAAGCCGCCCAAACGTATCATGAAGGCCGTGCAAGAGAAGATCGAGAGGAATCGGTTGAGAGACGATATCGCTCACAGTATATTGAAATTTATACCCAAGACTTCCCCTGATCTCCAGACACAACCAGTCACAGAGACCACCAGCCCAGCTTCCCAGACACAGCAAGTCACAGAGACCACCAGACCCGCTTCCCAGACACAGCAAGTCACAGAGACCACCAGCCCCGCTCCCCAGACACAGCAAGTCACAGAGACCACCAGCCCCGCTCTCCAGACACAGCAAGTCACAGAGATCACCAGCCCCGCTTCCCAGACACAACCAGTCACAGAGATCACCAGCCCCGCTTCCCAGACACAACCAGTCACAGAGACCACCAGCCCCGCTCTCCAGACACAGCCAGACACACAGCCCACCAGCCCCGTCCCCCACACAGAGCCACAAGATCCTGATATTGAGGAAGCAAATGAATTTCTCGATGATTTTTTGCTTTCACTGGAGAAGAACTGATGAGTTCCTTATAGACAAGACAAAATGTTCAAAAAGGAATATATATAAGTTCACTTATGGAGTGAGATCTTTGACGGAGCTGTGCTGCCTATAGCACAGCCTACCAAAGGGTGATCTTTGCTGTCGTGCAGTAACCTCATGAGGGCGGAGTCCGGCTACACTTTCTTTACCGAGGAAAAGATCTCTGCACTAATATTGAGTTTCTCCGTTGGCGTCAGGGTAAACACCCATCCCCCCCGAAGCTTGGTTACCTTTCCGTGGTGGGGGGGACTTCATGGATTGGGCAGTAGCAACCATCGTTGGTTGCTTCTGTTCAATCCATGAACGAAAAACCAAGCATCTTGAACGTAATTGTCGTATAAATTCACTTGCTGTCAAAACTGACGCGAAAGCGGTTGTCTCAATTTTGTCAGAAATGTTTGTGCGTTTCGGCCTGATGGCGGGAGTCGGTTTGGCGCTGTGGTCATGAGGGAATACGAGGAAGATTGGCAACCGTCCCAGAAGTAGCTACAGTGAGGCCCAGCAGCTGTCCCTAATACTGTGGAAGGCACTCATGTAAGGTGTGCAGTGAGGCGCAGCAGTAACAAGGGAAACGGACAACCAAAACAGCAATCTTGATCATCAGGAGGCTATCCAATGCTCAGAGTAAACAAGGACGATTATTGTATGGCTTCGCTCAGAGGATGAAAATCTTAGCCGTGAAAATCAACAAGTAAAATAACTAGTAGTTAGTGGTAGTGAAGTGGAATTACCGCATTTCTGTGGTCTTAATAGTAAAACGAAACTTTTCGTTTTCTCCATCAATCTAGAGGTGTTGTAGACCACCATCCTTAAGGTTGTAAGGTAATGGTAACTACAAGGTTATGACCTCGGCAAATTTGTGATGGAAAGTGCAGGAAATGTGGTAATTTATATAATATAAATTATATAGTTGTATACTAAATGTGTAATAAAATTTTGTCTTCTCTGTTCCCGTTCATTAATTCAAATACAGGTAAGTTTTCTCTCTAACGAGGTGGGATAAGCTACGTGCACTCGGCTTGTAAATGTGATGACTTTCCCTTCATTACCACAATGTTGTGCTGAACTGAAGATGTAGAATTCCGTAGACGAATCTAAGATAGGAAATCAATCTACATCAAAAATTAAAGGCGACGCTCTGTGTGTGTGTGTGTGTGTGTGTGTGTGTGTGTGTGTGTGTGTGTGTGTGTGTGTGTGTGTGTGTGTATGTGTGTGTGTGTGTGTGTGTGTGTACTACTTTAATCATTATCACGTGAGTCTTTTGGGGAAGGATTTGTACACTCGTGTTGCCCCGTCTGTTAACCTTGTAAATGTAAAATATGTTTTCACTCCTGTGTGTGCGCTCACACACACACACACACACACACACACACACACACACACACACACATAACCTATAATATTATCTAGTATTTTCTTCAGACGGATATCTTACACCTTGATTATAAAAGCCAAAGAAAAATTTATAAAAACATATACATATATTTACACACGTGTAGATATATGTTATGTATTGAAATGTGGTGGAAAAATTCTTTATTTATTAACAAACGTGATTGAGGACTTAAAGAATCTGGTACAAACATAATGGTTATTGTGATAAATGATTTATTTATGGTAAATATGTATTGTGTTGCATTATAATGGTTGTTCAGAACCAAGGTTTTTAAACCTGAATCAGTGAAATACTATCAGAAATAGAAAACCAGTTAAACATAAACATTTATTGTGATTAACCACAGAATATATTTTCCTCTGGGTATGTAAAAGAAAATATAGTACAGGGAGCTAGTTTGAGGAAGAGTATTTCATATTTTAACAAAATATTTACCTCTAATAGCGTCCCTTATCTTTCGTCATCATTTCTTATGTTTACTATCAAGAAATGTCTTTTATCTAACACAAAAATTCTGTCTAGGTATTTGATTAATGTTGTCCAAGGATGAGCTACATGCCACACGTGGTCAGATCACAGTGGTGGTGGTCAGGTCAGTGGGCGGTGTGTGTGTGTACCCCCTGGGTTCATGTTGGCCACAGCCACCCACCGGCCGGTGGTCAGGTCAGTGGGCGGTGTGTGTGTGTAGCCCCTGGGTTCATGTTGGCCACAGCCACCCACCGGCCGGTGGTCAGGTCAGTGGGCGGTGTGTGTATGTAGCCCCTGGGTTCATGTTGGCCACACCTACTGGCCGGTGGTCAGGTCAGTGGGCGGTATGTGTAGCCCCAGGGTTCATGTTGGCCACAGCCAACCACCAGCCGGTGGTCAGGTCAGTGGGCGGTGTGTGTGTGTGTGTGTGTGTGTGTGTGTGTGTGTGTAGCCCCTGGGTTCATGTTGGCCACAGCCACCCACCGGCCAGCCGGGCGGTAGTTTATAACTAAGACTGGTAGTTTCACATGCTACTTGGAGTGTCCCTCACTACAGAACTTGAGCAGCTCTTATCCTGAGGTGGAGCAGTTGATCCTCTCCACCAGGCTGGTACACTTGGTCTGCACCAGGTGGCTCCCTCCTGGTCATCCTGAGTGGTTGGTTGCTGTGTTGGATTTAATGACCACTGACTTGTGAAGGTCATTAGGCCAGCCATCATTTGATCATCTGATAAAACATGAAGCAACGCCAAATATTACATGATCCATCTAAACTATTGAGAATGATGAAGTCTGATATTGTTACGTTACGTCATCCAATCTTGCCACTCACATGTTACGGTAATCACGACTACATACATAGTGTTGTTACGACTGATATTACTGTATGTACTGTAGTAAAGTCCTGTGTTTATGTGGATAACATGTGGACGTCAGAGGAGGCAAGAGCATCATCAGAGACAAATTCTCTATTCTATGTTGTATCCTCAATTTTGTCTGCGGTGATCAACACACTTTATCCACCAAGATATTATCTTGCTCTTTCTTTCCATCATTCTTTAGTATTAAAGATTTTGTTCTCTCAAGCAAGATAGAATTTATCAATAATTTTTAATGTCATCTTGGGTCCAGGTAATGTTAGGTAGCGGTCATACAAGTTGTCCATGACCTTCATCATGTGGGTTGGGAAGGAGTCAGGAGGTGTGGCGTTGTACTCGGTGTACCACTTGCCAAGTTGGTCAGTGTGTATACCATGGAAGTTGCAGGGGAATCATCAGTCTGTATGTTAACAATTAGGTTGAGCAAATAACACTTGGCCTCAGTGAAGGTAGAATGTTTTCCCACCAGACTGCATCCATTAATACGACTTAGATCAGAAGATCTAGCCTTAGGTAATTTGTTAGATCGAGATTATCAAAGCCTTTCATCATTTTTAATCTTTGTACTTCGTGAACATCTCTGTTTTAAGTTGTTACGTTGACGTATGATGAATCTAATATGGAGAACAAATTTAGGAGGAAACCTGGCAAAGCTACATATGAGTGATTTTACCGTTTGCAAGTAAACTACGATTTTGTAAAAACGAATAGCATCTATGTTGTGTATAGAAAACGTAACTCCTTAGCTGCATTCTCTATGAATGTCATCAAAAGTAAAACATAGACAAGGGAAGGAATGAGGCTTGACAATACGAAACATCACTCAATCGTGTCCTGCCTGCCCAGACCCTACCTCGCCACACCACTGGCCATAACTTCATCAACACATTGCTTACTACGTCAAGGTCATCCACACATTTTGCCTGGCTTGAACAACCGCTTGGCATTCATGAACCGCTGAATGTTTACACTTTCTGATTATCTGTAGTAGCTGATGCAGTTGCAAGATAGACTATTAAACCATTTTCTTACAATACTCGCTGGTAAGGAGACAATTTTCACAAAACACAGAGGTAACACTGCCTAAGAAACGGGCTTAAGAAGAATTGTACGAACATAGGGTCACATTGGTACATCCACAAGGCACCAGTGGTCTGGGTGGCCTGAAATAGATTTGGGACCAAGAAGGATGATGGGTGTAGGGAGTAAACCTACCACAGACCATCATTAATTATGAAGAGTTGACAATGGTTACCTCCAGCCATAATCTATAACTCAATGGACAAATGTTAATGCAAACAAAGCAAGAATTAAACAAGCAGGAAACACAATCCAATGTACCATTTTACGATAGTTATGTCAAGTTGTCACATCTGTTGACTACCTGACGTGGTCTTACGTCTCACCTTTAGTAACGTCTGCGAATTTCGTTGTAGTGAAACTCATGCGACCCGAGAGTCAATGTTAGTGATACACGAGAGGAAGAAATACAACTCCGAAGGTATAAAACAGTTGTGGACACACCAAACGCTTGACAAATATTCCTTAGTGGATGACAGAAAACACAAAGAGATCGTCCTTGTAAACTTATGATGAGGTTTGCTTGAAGAGTCTCCCTTCGTCATCGTCGTCCCCAGTGTCCAGGTGCAGCCAGGGTCGTCATCATGTTGGACGTCCCCAGTGTCCAGGTGCAGCCAGGGTCGTCATCATGTTGGACGTCCCCAGTGTCCAGGTGCAGCCAGGGTCGTCATCATGTTGGACGTCCCCAGTGTCCAGGTGCAGCCAGGGTCGTCATCATGTTGGACGTCCTCAGTGTCCAGGTGCAGCCAGGGTCGTCATCATGTTGGACGTCCCCAGTGTCCAGGTGCAGCCAGGGTCGTCATCATGTTGGACGTCCTCAGTGTCCAGGTGCAGCCAGGGTCGTCATCATGTTGGACGTCCCCAGTGTCCAGGTGCAGCCAGGGTCGTCATCATGTTGGACGTCCCCAGTGTCCAGGTGCAGCCAGGGTCGTCATCATGCCGCCCGTCTCTGCATCGCCTGATCCGTGGTGCACCACCGGTGGGTCGGTGGCTGTCGTGACATGGTAATGTTACCGTCATATTCCGCGTCTCATCTCACGTCTGTCCAGGTGGGCTGAGCTCGTCTGGTCTGAATGAACCATATACAAGTAAGGCGTATCACTGTTGTGAGTCTCAGTACATATGGAGGCAATATGGTTGTGCAGTCTCTCTCTCTCTCTCTCTCTCTCTCTCTCTCTCTCTCTCTCTCTCTCTCTCTCTCTCTCTCTCTCTCTCTCTCTCTCTCTCTGTGAGAGAGAGAGAGAGAGAGAGAGAGAGAGAGAGAGAGAGAGAGAGAGAGAGAGAGAGAGAGAGAGAGAGAGAGAGAGAGAGAGAGTATATGCATCGCATTTTGATAATTTAACAATCATATGTAATACAAAATATATGCTTCTTCCGAAAATTTCCTGGAAATTGGTTGAGGTAGAGCGGAGGTATCGTGGCAAAGTTGTGTGTCACACAAGAACGAGTTTTCTAATTGGTTGAGGTAGAGCGGAGGTATCGCTACAAAGTTGTGTGTCACACAAGAACGAGTTTTCTAATTGGTTGAGGTAGAGCGGAGGTATCGTGGCAAAGTTGTGTGTCACACAAGAACGAGTTTTCTAATTGGTTGAGGTAGAGCGGAGGTATAGTGGCAAAGTTGTGTGTCACACAAGAACGAGTTTTCTAATTGGTTGAGGTAGAGCGGAGGTATCGTGGCAAAGTTGTGTGTCACACAAGAACAAGTTTTCTAATCGCCTGGTTTTACTGGCGGCCTCGTTGTGACGTCACTACATCAACACCGACATTTTGATTTAAAAGTTAACTGCAAGATGACTTTGCTCCGCTGTGTGTGTGTTTTCAATACTTTTCGTGTTTGTAATATTATTTCGTTTGTATTCTATAGTTAATAACTTTGTAGTGAGTTTAGTTTCGTTGCTGTAGTTGTAGTATAGTGATTTATAGCTTGTATTTGAACTAAATCAGATGAGCAGTGTTGAGGATGACCCTGGGCCATTTTCATGTGGTAATGCAGAAGGGAGTGACCACAGGCAGGCAGTAGTGGTGTTTACCAAGCCATTCCCAACACCATCGTACTGGCTACCTCTGTGTAATGTACCACATTCCTCTGTTGAAAAAGAAATAGAGAATTTCACTGAATTGCAGACTGGGCTGTTAATGTGCATCTTTCTAAATTGTTTTATTTTGTCTTCGTTAAGAATTTCTTTTTGTGTTTGATGTGCATTGTTTTGAGAATTCTTTGTTATATAACAAAACATGTTCTGTATCTACTGTTTCCTGTCTTTATTTAGATAAGTATTTTTGTTATTGATTTTATGACTATGTTGTTTTGCTGTAACATTTATAGACTTTTTTTGCTATTTGATAATGTTTTTCTTCTTGTTATTCTATACCAATGTGTACAATTCTATTACGTAGCAATGTTTTTCTTGTTATTTTATACAAATGTGCACAATTTTGTTCTGTTAAAGATTTTTGGACGCATTGATTTGTTTTATTGTTGTCTTTGTTGTTGTTGTTGTTGTTGTTGTTGTTGTTGTATTACTTTAGTTAATTAAGTGATTCCTGGTACGTGCCACTATCTAGCTGGGGGCGAATGTTGAGTTGCTTTCGGCCCTAGATGATGGACCGCATCTTAGATGTTGCCTTAAATGTTCCCTTTAGCAACAATAATACTATACACAATATCTTAATCAGGAATTCACCAGAAAATTCTCTTGGTTGCATCTATAAAGTGCCATGTGGAAATTGTGATGAATTTTATGTTGGTCAGACTGGTAAGGATCTTTCTGTTAGACTTAAGCAACATAAATATAGCATAAGAACGGGACAAGAATCAAATGCCTTGTTTAATCATGTTAAAAACTATGATCATTGTATTGACTAGAGTAATGCCATCTCAGTTATTAACTCTGACTCTATTACCACGAGAAATATCATTGAATCTTCTTTTATTAAATACACAAAGAATTATAATCTTAATATTAGTGATGGTCTATACAAATTAGATAACTTAGTGTTGATAGAATTTGCAAAATGATAAGTTTATGATACACTCGTTGTCTATCTTGGACAATCACATGTTTACCATATGGCGTCCTAGCTACGTCTCTTCGATGTATATCAACTGACTGTTATATTTCTCTCTTGTGTCTCCCCTGATGATGTGATTATTACACGAAAGTGCACTTGGGAACTTATCGTGTTTCATTTTCCATGTGGACTCATAGGAATATATATACACATGTACATATTCTTACCTTGCTTGCCTTTATCCATTCTCGGCGCTACTCCGTGTGTGTGTGTGTGTGTGTGTGTGTGTGTGTGTGTGTGTGTGTGTGTGTGTGTGTGTCTGTCTGTCTGTCTGTCTGTCTGTCTGCCTGTCTGTCTATTTGTCTGCATACGTATCTTCTGCATATCATGGAAGGCGACTGAGGGTTGGGAACTGGGGGGGTTGGAAATCTTCCCCTTCTGTATTACTTTTCAAATGAAGGAATAGAGGAAGGAGCCCAACTAAGTTTCCCTCTAGGATTCATTCACTTATTCCTGACGCTACCTTGTTCTTGCGGGAAATGGCAAACAAATATGAAAAATAGAGTATGAAAGACAAAGACAGTGGCCAAGTGTAATGTCTTCTGTGTCCTTGATAACCATTTGATCTGACTTATTCAGATAAGGTCCAAAACGCCAGTAGTGAAGATGTACAAAGGATAATAGAACGATGTACGTACGTACGTAGTGTGAGTATCTTGACTGATAGAAAGTATTGAAAGCGGCAGGAAGTAGTGAGATATTGTATTGTGCTTCGTACAAGACTGGCGGGCGACTCCGTCCTTCGTGCTGTGCCACACACAGCCTGGTGACTGTCGGGATGTGTAGCCATAATGTTTGATCTTATGACCATTAGTGATACATCATGTGATGTTTACTATCACAACATCGGCTTCTTCCTCCTCCTCCAGGAGAGTGGCAATCAGGTGGCGGTTATTGTGGTAGCCCGGCACGTGCAATTGTAAGATTTCAAGCAACATTGTGAAAATGGGACACATTATAAAGAGTTCCATAATTTCTCTAATTCTTCCCCAAATTCATGTGGACCTGCAACGCTGAAAATGTTTAAATACCGCTGGTGTAGAGGGAGGGAGAGGGAGGCCTGGGATGAGAGTGAGGCTTTGTAGGAGAGAAAGGCTCGGGATGAGAGAGGTTGAACACAAGATGTTTGGCTGGAGAGTGAGGCTTTGAAGGAGAGAGAGGCTTAGGATGAGGGTTGTGTTGTACCAGAGAGAGAGGCTTGGGATGAGGGTTGGGTTGTACCAGAGAGAGAGGCTTGGGATGAGGGTTGGGCTGTACCAGCGAGAGAGGCTTGGGATGAGGATTAGGTTGTACCAGAGAGAGAGGCTTGGGATGAGGGTTGGGCTGTACCAGAGAGGCTTGGGATAAGGGTTGGGCTGTACCAGAGAGAGAGATTTGGGATGAGGGTTGGGTTGTACCAGAGAGAGAGGCTTGGGATGAGGGTTGGGTTGTACCAGAGAGAGAGGCTTGGGATGAGGATTAGGTTGTACCAGAGAGAGAGGCTTGGGATGAGGGTTGGGTTGTACCAGAGAGAGAGGCTTGGGATGAGGGAGTCTGAACATGAGATAGGCTTGTGAGGAAAGTGAGGATTTGAAAGAGAGAGAGACTTTATGTGAAAAAGGAAGGACAGGCGGAGGAGGCTTGGGACGAGAGTCAGGCAGGACAGGAGAGAGAGGCTTGGGACGAGTCAGGCAGGACAGGAGAGAGAGGCTTGGGACGAGAGTCAGGCAGGACAGGAGAGAGAGGCTTGGGACGAGAGTCAGGCAGGACAGGAGAGAGAGGCTTGGGACGAGAGTCAGACAGGACAGGAGAGAGAGGCTTGGGACGAGAGTCAGACAGGACAGGAGAGAGAGGCTTGGGACGAGAGTCAGACAGGACAGGAGAGAGAGGCTTGGGACGAGAGTCAGGCAGGACAGGAGAGAGAGGCTTGGGACGAGAGTAGAGAAGCACCTTCATAACGTACCCTTCAGCAGAAAAAGGGTTGTCTTACTCCACTCAGTTGTAATGGAAAAGTAGTTGAAAATAAGTTGATGAATTTATGGTTTTAGTGTTGCAAAACCTGAACTGATTCTGAGGTTACACATGAAAGAAGATTAACATTTCAGAAGGTTGAAGGAAGATGAATATAAATGTCATTATTGATAGACTATTAGATTCATTAGAAGCCTCGATAGATGAATGTTCTTGTTATTTTTATTAAGAATGAGGATGAATTAGTAATTAAGGCACACGGCGCTAATATCTTTGGTTACTGAGCCATTATGTTTTGCAATGGTGTTATATTAAAGAACTAGAGTATGAGTGAGGGAGTGAGATGTGGAGATTATATATCATTGTGAGTTATTACATAAAGTGATCGTGATGAACGTTACGAAGATCAGGCAAACTATGAGGCTCATTATTCCTACATCAAATATAATAATGTCAATCATTCCAGTAATCTTACCATAATTGACCTCTTCCATCTAGGCAGCCTCCCTGCCTCCCTCTTATCTTCTCCAGAACAAACCTGGTTCATTCTTGTGAGAGACGATAGTGTTTACTAAACTCTTCCTGTGACCAACATGTAAATGGTGTGACTGACCACCACACCTTACCTCACCTACTTCCTCCACCTGATCAATCTGCATCACTCCTTCCATTGCTCACTTCCATAATAGAATTAACGTTTCTACTACAAATGACAAGATTCACTTGGCCATGTTTGTTAACATCAGAGCAATAATCTTGAAGACCGACCATTCCTCACTATTGACCTTTAAGGCAGGAATCATTATTTTCCTCAAACTATCAATTGCTATTTATGTGAGGTCGGTCGACTGTGGCTCCGGAGGGGTAAGCGACAACACAAACTCTGGTGGAGTTCCAGTAATGATGTTACTGAGTCAGTCGGGCACACACCACTGTGGTACACCTGGTGATATTTTGTTTGTCTTAACTAAGTCGATAAGTGGAAAACTGAGCAGCAGTTTACTTGCTTAGCTTGTGTACTTGTTCCTGGATTGTTGATGACGTTCACAATAACAGGTATAGGACTGGTCTTATATCTCTGTGTTCCAGCTGTGATTGGTACAAGTCGAGTGTACTGACGAACGGCGGTGCGGGGGGATGAGGAGAGAGAGAGAGAGAGAGAGAGAGAGAGAGAGAGAGAGAGAGAGAGAGAGAGAGAGAGAGAGAGAGAGAGAGAGAGAGAGAGAGAGAGAGAGGTCATTGTGCCGGGGGTGGGGTCAGGGGTGGTGTTGGTGGGGTGGACGTGGTCAGCCAGATGAGCACATCTTGGTAGGTGGTGTGAGATGGACCCAGGAGGATTGTGTGTGTTGTGTTCTGTATTGTGTCCAGCTGGTGCCTGTGTGTGTGTGTGTGTGGCTCTAGTTAGTCAGGAGGACCTGGCTGGGGCGCGGCTCAGGTACAATAAATATGGTATAGACATTCCTGAGTTTGAACAGTGATGTCAGTCGGCGGTGAAGGTAGAGACAGTATGAGGAAGATTTGATGATAGAGTGAATGTGTTGAAAATGAAATGTCTGAGGACAACATGTGGTGTGACGTGGGTTGATCCAGTAAGTAATGATAGGGTAAGAGAGATGTGTGATGATAAATAGAGCATGGTTGACAGAGCTGAAGAAGGTGTACTGAAATGGTTTAGACATTTGGAGAGAGTGAGTGAGGGGAGGTTAAAGGAGGATACATGTGTCAGAAGTGTAGAGGACAAGATTAGGGCGACCATATTGGAGATGGATGGAGGAAGTGAACAAGATTTTGAGTGATCAGGGCCTGAATATGCTCAAGGTCACGTGAGAGGCGTGTATAGGATAAAGTGAACTGGGGCGATGTGATTTACAGAGGACGACCTGCTATCAGTGAACTGAAGCAGGACATATGAATCAAATGGGGTAAACCACGGACAGGGTTGTAGGGCCTGGTTGTGGACTGTGGGCTGTGTTTTCGTTGCATTACATATGACAGGTAAGGAATGTATGTGAGGGTATGAAGCATTATCTTATGTTCCTGGTGCTATCTCGATACTGTGGACAACGGTGAACAGAACATCGTAGACACAGAGTTTAAAAGGCCATATTATGAATGGTAGCCAGGGAATGAATGGCCCAGCTAAATGGAAGCATTTAAAAGTTCGCGTTAAGTGATGGACTTCAATAGAATGTACAAACTTCCTTTCCAGTAACTGAACTAAAGCTTATGTTTATTTCCAGAGACGGAGTTTGATGGTTCATTATATAAAGACAGACTTCAAAGGATATCCTTGAATTAAGTGACTATAATTTTTATCAATTAAATGAGACATTTCCTAAAACAGCTGCAATTTGACGGAGTTTAAAAGTTCGCAGTTGTTTGAGAGAATTTTAAAGTTATTGACGGGATCAAAAGTTTGAGTTTCAATGACGCTTTGCACAAATTTTCGTTTAAATGACATACTTTCAAGGTTTGTCTTTATATAATGTAGTTTAAAAGTCTCTGATCAAATAACGCAGCTGAAATGATAACGCTCGAATACTAAATGTTCCTGAATAAATGACGGAGTTGAATGGATGGATTTTAAGTTCGCGTTTGTGGGAGTAATTTTCAAAGATTGTGGTTGAATGTTTACACAGTTTAAATGTTGGTATGTACAAGGTTGGCCAGATGGCGGTAGTGTGTAGACACAGCCATACCAGGTCGTATTTATCATCATTAAAGTCACCTTCCTTACTTACTTATGGCGGCGATGAAATTCACTGGTTCTTGATTGTGCACCAATTAACCTATCAGATAATGGTACAATGTTTGCCTGGTGTTGCATATATCACGTCTGTTGTTGAAACACAAGAATGCCAGGTGACTTTGGGAGTGGATGATAATGTAAAGATCAATATAAATGTGGGAAATCTTGAACCGCCATCACCAGACACAACACATGTTTGGATCTGGCGGGGGGAGGGACTTGCCTGTGACGTCACGATGCCCCGCCTCCAGCCTGGCGCCGCTCTGTGTTTGTGTGTGTGTGTGTGTGTGTGTGTGGGGGGGGGGGGGGGGGGAGGTAATATTTGCGTATTACGGGAGAGCGATATACACTCGTGATGTCTCGTCTTTTGACCTTGTAATCACATACTGTCTTTACTTCTATGAGCTCTCACACACACACATACACAGACACACACACACACACATGCATACACACACATACACATAGACACACTCCCACAGACACACACACACACACACACACACACACACACACACACACACACAAACACACACACACACACACACATAACCTTGTACTTTGATTAAAAAAGATAAGGAAAAATCTATAAAACATATATTTACACACGTGTAGATATATGTTATGTATTGAAATGTGGCGGAAAAATTCCTTATATATTAACAAACGTGATTGAGGACTTAAAGAATCTGGTACAAACATAATGGTTATTGTGATGAATGATTTATTTATGATAAATATGTATTGTGTTGCATTATAATGGTTGTTCAGAACCAAGGTCTTTAAGCCTGAAATCGTAAGATGTTAGAAGAAATAAAAAGATGTTAAATTTAAACAACTATAAATATAAACCACAGAAAATCCAATAAAAGGGGCTAGTTTGAGGCAGGAGTATTTCATCACTTAATAAAATATCTACATCTACGTCCTTTTCTTTCATCATTTCTTATGTTCACTTGTAATTAATGCCTCTTATCTAACATAAAAATTCTGTATAGGTATTTGATTAATGTTCTCCAACGACGCGTTGTATAACTCTTCGTTAGTGAAGTTCATTTCGTGTAATGGATCATGCATTACAAAGTTGTGCCTATCCACACAAGTGTTACACGTCCCAGGTAAAGATATATTCTAGAGATAGTGTATATCTAACATATATATGTGTTTTATAAATATTTGTAAAAAGTTTTCCTGAGGGACAATACCTAAGACTTTCGTATTAAAGTTGATCAGTTGTAAGTGATCAAGCATTACAAAGGTGTGTCCATTACCACAGGTGCTACTGATCCCGGGTAAAGGTATTTCATCATCTTTGTATCTTTAACCTTTCTAGTTATAGATGTTTCATCCCTGATTCCATCCTCACAATGGATGTATGTGGTTTGTGTTGTCTTAACATATCATTAGTCAGTTGAAGTGGAGAACATGCTCCACAGCCTAGCCACTCTACTCTGTCTTCCACAAGTTACCTCCGGACTGCTTCATCTCTTATTACTTTTGATGATTTGAAAAATTGGCGTATGCCATATGTGGTTTTATAATATCAATAGTGTTGCTGAAATTCACATATCATATTCTTTATTTGTCATTTAATGAAAGTTAGTTTATCAAACTGCATTTTTGTGTCTTGTGGATATATATATATATATATATATATATATATATATATATATATATATATATATATATATATATATATATATATATATATATATATTTTCTTTTCTTTCAAACTATTCGCCATTTCCCGCGTTGGCGAGGTAGCGTTAAGAACAGAGAACTGTGCCATTGAGGGAATATGCTCACCTGGCCCCCTTCTCTGTTCCTTCTTTTGGAAAATTAAAAAAAAAAAAATAATGAGAGGGGAGGATTTCCAGCCCCCCGCTCCCTCCCCTTTTAGTCGCCTTCTACGACACGCAGGGAATACGTGGGAAGTATTCTTTCTCCCCTATCCCCAGGGATAATATATATATATATATATATATATATATATATATATATATATATATTATATATATATATATATATATATATATATATATATATATATATATATATATATATATATATATATATATATATATATATATATATATATATATATATATATATATATATATATATATATATATATATATATATATATATATATATATTAGAAGGTCTTAAACAAGTTATGAGTTTATATTCTTCAAAACTTTAGTAAGATCTATTAAGTATACTTTGAAAAATAGACTTGTTTATTTTGGTGTGAAGAACACTAATGAAAAATTATTTACGTTTTCCTTTAAGATATATTTCATGAATTAAAGGACTTTTTAGAGAAGACTTATGTATATATATATACATATATATGTATATATATATATATATATATATATATATATATATATATATATATATATATATATATATATATATATATATATATATATATATATATATATACATATATATGTATATATATACATAAGTCTTCTCTAAAAAGTCCTTTAATTCATGAAATATATCTTAAAGGAAAACGTAAATAATTTTTCATTAGTGTTCTTCACACCAAAATAAACAAGTCTATATTTCAAAGTATACTTAATAGATCTTACTAAAGTTTGAAGAATATAAACTCATAACTTGTTTAAGACCTTCTAAACCTTGTGCTGATAATAACTACATTACTTTTCTGTAAGCAATATCGTTTTAATGCGTAAAACCCGGATAAGAAACTTGTAATATAAAATTTGATGGTATTATGTTTAGGTTGTTGAAGATGTTACTGATTTCTACATGTAAAACATTTATGTTATCTGCAAAATAGAAATCTTTATGTTAGATATGTTAATTCTACCGGTTTCACGTTACATACATTTCGGTACCCTGTGCTACAGAAAAGTCATGGGATTTTATTCGTTATCGTATAAGATAATCTGTATAGATATAATATCTCTCGTATTTTCAGTAGAAATCCACAGGGAAAATAAACTTTTGCCATCTGTATTCTATGGTAATCTAAGGCTCACCCTAGCTGGGGTTTACATTGTTGAACAACGTAATGCTTTTTGGTCGGTTTAGGTTTCTTAATTGTTGACTACAGGGACGAGTTTATAAGGAAGTGAGGACTTTGGGAAGGGTTTATTGATGGGTGCCGGGAGTGTGGTGATGATGATGAAGGATCAGAGAAAATATATTATGTCGGACGGAAGTCAATAGATCCTGGTGCTCGACCCAGAACCTTGACTAATCGTTTATAAGAAAGTGGTTGTTTATGTTTGGCCAAGTCCCAGCTTGGCAGGGGCTCTGGTCTTATGACACACTGTTATCTGGCTTTATTTGTCATGTAAAGTTTTTTCATAGGTTGGATTGATAAGAACATTAAAGAATTAGAATTTCATCTAAACACATTCTAATGGAATGTATACCTACTATGTAAATTTTGAATTGATTGTATGAGCTCTATAATTCTTGTAATGGAAAACTAGTTGTCTTAATTTGTAATTGACTCCTAAAAAGAAGAAAAGGATGAATGACTTAGAGTAAGCGCCTTAGATTTGATAAATCTTTCAAGAAACAATTCTCTTCATTTTTTCTTAATTTAGCCAACAGTGGCTTGTGTCATTATAGCAAGTCAAGCATTACTCCACCGTACAACAACTACAACATGGCTTGTGTCATTATAGCAAGTCAAGTATTACTCTACCGTACAACAACTACAACATGGCTTGTGTCAGTGTGTCTGTCCCTCAGTACAGCAAGTCAAGCATTACTCCACCGTACAACAACTACAACATGGCTTGTGTCAGTGTGTCTGTCCCTCAGTACAGCAAGTCAAGCATTACTCCACCGTACAACAACTACAACATGGCTTGTGTCAGTGTGTCTGTCCCTCAGTATAGCAAGTCAAGCATTACTCCACCGTACAACAACTACAACATGGCTTGTGTCAGTGTGTCTGTCCCTCAGTACAGCAAGACAAGCATTACTCCACCGTACAACAACTACAACATGGCTTGTGTCAGTGTGTCTGTCCCTCAGTATAGCAAGTCAAGCATTACTCCACCGTACAACAACTACAACATGGCTTGTGTCAGTGTGTCTGTCCCTCAGTATAGCAAGTCAAGCATTACTCCACCGTACAACAACTACAACATGGCTTGTGTCAGTGTGTCTGTCCCTCAGTATAGCAAGTCAAGCATTACTCCACCGTACAACAACTACAACATGGCTTGTGTCAGTGTGTCTGTCCCTCAGTATAGCAAGTCAAGCATTACTCCACCGTACAACAACTACAAGGTCACAAATGAGGGGACAAATAACATATAGGTTGGGTCACGGAAAATGCCTAATGAGCTGAGGAAAAGGAAGGACATTACATACACTGGCTTTATCAGTGAATCATTTTGTGATGGTTGTGAAATATTGGTCATGTGTAGAAGATGGTCCTTGTACATGAATCATGCTATATATTAGTTTCATAATATGTTATAATGGTATATCTAGCTGGTGAACTGATATGTGATATGATAAATGTAATCTTGTTCTGAACTCTTTAGAAATATCACCTTTGAAATCTATATCTATTTCTCTCACGACTTAAAACTATATTTTCTAGTTTGATGCGGCTCCTGGCGCTCAACTTTCAAGTTTAACAATTACCACCGTATGTCACCTCTTCTTTGGGATCAGGTAAACGATCTATCTTTCCAATTCCTCCAAAAGAATCTTTTGTTGATGAAATTCTTCGTCGTCTGCTTCACCAGACTGGTTTAAGAGGCGTCCGTCTGTGAGTCTAAAGTGGACGATTCTATACAAAGGGACTTTCTCCTGTCCTTCCCTTCATATTGACATATATAAACTTCCGTCAGACAGATACGGTCTTTCTCTTCCCACATATAAACTGATGGTTTTTACAACATCACTGACTGAAGCTCTACAGAAAAGGCTTCAAGGAAATATATCACTAATATGTAAGGATTATTAAGCTATTACTCGTGGGATTACATGACAAGAAGCTGTACGGTTTATATCACCGTCATGTTCACTAGAGAGGGAGACACTACGGTATCTCACCGCCATGTTCACTAGAGGGAGAAACCATTATCTCTCAACGTCATGTTCTCTACAGAGAGACACCACTATCTCTCATCTTTATGTTCACTACAGAGGGAGACACCACTATCTTTCACCGTCATGTTCACTACAGAGGGAGACACCACTATCTTTCACCGTCATGTTCACTACAGAGGGAGACACTACTATCTCTCACCGTCATGTTCGCTGGAGGGAGAAACCACTACCTCTTACCGCCATGTTCATTACAGAGGAAGAAACCACTATCTTTCACCGCCATGTTCACCAGAGGGAGAAACCACTATCTCTCATCTTCATGTTCACTACAGAGGGACACACCACTATCTCTCACCGTCATGTTCACTACAGAAGAAGAGAACATAGTCTCTCACCATCATCTTCACTACAGAGGGAGACACCAATATCTCTCACCGTCATGTTCACTAGAGGGAGAAACCACTCTCTCTCAATGTCATGTTCACTACAGAGAGATATCACTATCTCTCACCTTCATCTTCACTACAGAGGGAGAAACAGCTATCTCTCACCGTCATGTTCACTACAGAGAGATACCACTATCTCTCATCTTCATGTTTACTACAGAAGGAGACATCACTATCTCACCGTCATGTTCACTACATAGGAAGAGAGTATAGTCTCTCACCATCATGTTCTCTACAGAGGGAGACACCACTACTCTCATGTTCATTACAGAGGGAGAAACAACTATCTCTCACCGTCATGTTCACTACAGAGGGAGAAACCACTACTCTCATGTTCATTACAGAGGGAGAAACAACTATCTCTCACCGTCATGTTCACTACAGAGGGAGAAACCGCTATCTCTCACCGTCATGTTCACTACAGAAGGAGAAAACTATCTCTCACCGTCATGTTCACTACAGAGTGAGACACAACTATCTCTCACCATCATGTTCACTACAGAGGGAAAGACAAATATGTCTCACAGTCATGCTCAAAACAGAGAGACACCACTATTGCCGTCATGTTCAATACAGAGTTAGAAATCACTATCTCTCACCGTCATGTTCACTACAGAGAGATACCACTATCTCTCACCATCATGTTCACTACAGAGAGATACCACTATCTCACCATCATGATCACTACAGAGGGAGACACCATTATCTGTCACTGTCATGTTCACTACGGAAGGAGACACCACCAGAAGCACTGTCATCTTCACTACGCGCCTTGTCTTCAATATACCCCTACAGGTCCTATGCATATATTTACCATTCCCTCAACTGGACACGTCATGATCTTTACACCATTATCTTCCCTACATGGTACATATTATCACGTATCTCCACTACGTTCAGGGAAAGCTATAGTCAAGATCTCCAGATAACTTCACTATATTTAATATAAACAAGTCCATAAAGTTTACCTCAGTGGTCCATCATCTACTGTACAGTTATATCTCAAGAAATATTTTCTTGGATTGCTTCACTGCCTCACCGGCTCTCCAAAAGTTTTTCTTGGATTGTTTCGCTGCCTCACCCGCTAGCTGAACAGGGTCCACATTAAGAGCTACTACACAAAGGGCGCTCACCCTTACAGAAGCGACAGACGGCACACAATGGCACGGCCACACGTGACCAGGGATGGGGTCGTGAGCCTCTACCTGGCCTACCCTCCCGTGGCAAGCACCATGCCTGACCTCTCCGGCCTCCCCTCCGTCATGTGTGACGAAAGGGGCTACATCACTGTCACAGTCAACGGCAAGCAGTGCCAGTTGTTGGTCGACTCAGGGTCCAACCATGCCTACGTTTTCCACGACATGGCCATGGAACTGGGCCTGCTTGGTGATGTGGTCCGCTATGAAGAGTACGAGATCCTCACCTGGAACGGTGTCGTCCCGTGCAACGTCGGCGTCATCCCCAGCGTCCCCATCGTGCTGGAGAACGGCCTGCGGTTCCACTGCGAACTCTGGTACTTGCCGCCCATAATCGAGTACGACTTCATCGTGGACAGAGTCACGTTGAGCCGACTCAGGGCCGTCCAGGTGTTCGAGAAGACGCACTCAGAGTTCTTCTTCAAGGACGAGAGCGTGATGGACCAGCAGCCACCCGAAACCGACCCAGACCAGAAGCTGGCCAACGTGCTCACACTGCACGGCCACCTGACCCCAGACCTGACGGACCCTCCTCTTGTGGTCTACGTGGATACTGGCGCCGACGATTCCTACATCTCCGAGAAACTTGCTCGCTCCCTGGCGCCCCACGGGAGACGTGGGGCCAACGGTATAAGCGCCCTTAAGATTCACATGGAGGGCCGCCACTCCCTCCTCGAGCAAGTCTACACGGGAGACGACAGTGTTGACATCACCATCGGCAAGTCCTTCCTGATCCAGTATAACGGAGTCATCGACTTCGATACCAACACCTTGTACGTTAGATCGGAGGACGGCAGCGTGTATCAGATCCAGACTAGTACCGACCAAGGAAGACCCGAACAACCCGGAGAGACTGCCACTAAGAAGAAGAGGCGGCGGCGTAGGAGGAGGAGGAGGAGAAGGAGGCGGGGACGAAGGAACCACCAGCAGTGATGAGGATAGGAAGGGTCGGGGATACTAGAAGCGAACTCGGGATGATTCATAAATCATTATGCGCCAATCCCCTTGTATGTTTCCCTTCAAACATTTAGTTCTATAAAAGTCTCATACGTAAGACACATTCTACTGTTGTATAGTAGTCTATGATGGAAACAATGATTTAATCATGACTGGGTTTCCTTGATTATATTAAGAAGAAATCTGAGAATAAATCGCTCGTGGCATAGAAAACTTCCTAACATTTATGAGTCCCATCCATAGGGATGAAAAAAAAATAAGAAAAATACATCCATTCTGTTGGGTGCCATAAACATGGCACAAATGGACCCTAAGTCGAACTGCTGACCTCCTAGTGGTAGGGTCCGGGCAACTTTGAGGGAACATTAACCTTCAAAGGCTAACAGCAGTCGCACAAAAACAATAAAGATTAATCATTATTAGTCATTTACAATAATCATAGACGATGGTTATAGCCTCGCCCGTTTATCATCTCATTCGCTGTGAACGAAATCATAGGCGACTCTGATTCCACCTACATCTATCAGTTTACCTATTTATTCAACCATCTAACTATCTGTCTATCGTCCTTGTTTGAAGATTTTCTGTATCATGTAAATCTCAGCCATTGAAATGTCCTGAGATCAATGTCGTAGTGAACAAATGAATTCTAGTTTGGACTGAAATAGCCCCGTTTTTGCATCTTCCTTCACCATTTGTCCACCATTTATTCCCGGTAAGGATTTACGAACTAACTTCTGAGTCGTATTACAAACATATGAAACAAGTCACCAACTCACTGTTTTGTTCATATTTTTTGCTATATTACATGTGTCAGTTTGTAACTGTAATCATCGGATGAATATCTTTATATATTTTGCTGCTGTTTCAGTTCCTAATAAACCCGACCTTGTTTTCATCATGTAACATGCAGTTCAAGAAGAAAGGCTATAGATGAGAAAAATCCAGTTACATAAGTTCAATTAATTAGATTACACGCAGAATATTAGGCCTTCTTGACCGACACCATTTTAGACGTAATGGTTGCTCGATCATCGGCCGTTGACATAAAGAAAGAAAAACAAAATAATGTTTAGTAAAACTATATCAGTACAAATCCAATGTATCGTATGTACTGATATGAAAGATAATATATAGTCTGTATTGATATCAAAGACAATATAGGCAGCAAGTATGAATTTTTCCTTTATAAATGGAAGATCATGATTGCCACTGCGATCTCGACCTGCCGTTTTCTTAATGAAATGTACGTCTCCTGAGAACGAGGCGAGGCGACCGACGCTCACGTCTGGCTCGACCCAATTTGAGCATGTATATATATATATATATATATATATATATATATATATATATATATATATATATATATATATATATATATATATATTTATATTTATTTATTTATTTTGCTTTGTCGCTGTCTCCCGCGTTTGCGAGGTAGCGCAAGGAAACAGACGAAAGAAATGGCCCAACCCACCCCATACACAATGTATACACACACACGTCCACACACGCAAATATACATACCTATACATCTCAATATACACATATATATACGTACACAGACACATACATATATACCCATGCACACAATTCACACTGTCTGCCCCCATTCACTCCCATCGCCACCTCGCCACACATGGAATACCTTCACCCTCCCCCCTCGTGTGTGCGAGGTAGCACTAGGAAAAGACAACAAAGGCCCCATTCGTTCACACAGTCTCTAGCTGCCACGCAATAATGCCCGAAACCACAGCTCCCTTTCCACATCCAGGCCCCACACAACTTTCCATGGTTTACCCCAGACGCTTCACATGCCCTGATTCAATCCACTGACAGCACCTCAACCCCAGTATACCACATCTATCCAATTCACTCTATTCCTTGCCCTCCTTTCACCCTCCTGCATGTTCAGGCCCCGATCACACAAAATCTTTTTCACTCCATCTTTCCACCTCCAATTTGGTCTCCCACTTCTCGTTCCCTCCACCTCCGACACATATATCATCTTGGTCAATCTTTCCTCACTCATTCTCTCCATGTGCCCAAACCACTTCAAAACACCCTCTTCTGCTCTCTCAACCACGCTCTTTTTATTTCCACACATCTCTCTTACCCTTACATTACTTATATATATATATATATATATATATATATATATATATATATATATATATATATATATATATATATATATATATATATATATATATATATATATATATATATATATATATATATATATATATCCCTGGGGATAGGGGAGAAAGAATACTTCCCACGTATTCCCTGCGTGTCGTAGAAGGCGACTAAAAGGGGAGGGAGCGGGGGGCTGGAAATCCTCCCCTCTCAATTTTTTTTTTTTTTTTTTTTTTTTTTTTTTTTTTTTTTCCAAAAGAAGGAACAGAGAAGAGGGCCAGGTGAGGATATTCCCTCAATGGCCCAGTCCTCAGTTCTTAACGCTACCTCGCTAACGCGGGAAATGGCGAATAGTTTGAAAAAAAAAAAAAAAAAAAAAAATATATATATATATATATATATATATATCGATATATATATATATATATATATATATATATATATATATATATATATATATATATATATATATATATATATATATATATATATATACATATATATATATATATATATATATATATATATATATATATATATATATATATCGATATATATATATATATATATATATATATATATATATATATATATATATATATATATATATATATATATATATATATATATATATATATATATATATATATATATATATATATATATATCGAGTGAGTAACGTAAGGGTAAGAGAGATGTGTGGAAATAAAAAGAGCGTGGTTGAGAGAGCAGAAGAGGGTGTTTTGAAGTGGTTTGGGCACATGGAGAGAATGAGTGAGGAAAGATTGACCAAGAGGATATATGTGTCGGAGGTGGAGGGAACGAGGAGAAGAGGGAGACCAAATTGGAGGTGGAAAGATGGAGTGAAAAAGATTTTGTGTGATCGGGGCCTGAACATGCAGGAGGGTGAAAGGAGGGCAAGGAATAGAGTGAATTGGAACGATATGGTATACCGGGGTTGACGTGCTGTCAGTGGATTGAATCAAGGCATATGAAGCGTCTGGGGTAAACCATGGAAAGATGTGTAGGTATGTATATTTGCGTGTGTGGACGTATGTATATACATGTGTATGGGGGTGGGTTGGGCCATTTCTTTCGTCTGTTTCCTTGCGCTACCTCGCAAACGCGGGAGACAGCGACAAAGTATAATAAAAAATAAAAAAAAAAAAAAATATATATATATATATATATATATATATATATATATATATATATATATATATATATATATATATATATATATATATATATATATATATATATATATATATATATATATATATATATATAAGTAATGTAAAGTAATGTAATATATATATATATCCTCGGGGATAGGGGAGAAAGAATACTTTCCACGCACTCCTCACGTGTCGCAGAAGGCAACTAAAGGAGACGGGAGCGAGGGGCTGGAAACCCTCCCCTCCTTGTATCATAATTTTTTAAAATGGGAAACAGAAGAAGGAGTCACGCGGGAAGTGCTCATCCTCCTCGAAGGCTCAGACTGAGGTGTCTAAATGTGTGTGGATGTAACCAAGATGAGAAAAAAGGAGAGATAGGTAATATGTTTGAGGAAAGGAACCTGGATGTTTTGGCTCTGAGTAAAACGAAGCTCAAGGGTAAAGGGGAAGAGTGGTTTGGGAATGTCTTGGGAGTAAAGTCAGGGGGTAGTAAGAGGACAAGAGAAAGGTGAAGGAGTAGCACTACTCCTGAAACAGGAGTGGTGGGAGTATGTGATAGAGTGTAAGAAAGTAAACTCTAGATTGATATGGTTAAAACTGAAAGTGGATGGAGAGAGATGGGTGATTATTGGTGCATATGCGCCTGGGCAACACCACCACCACCATCACCACCATCACCACCATCACCAACACCACCACCACCACCATCACCAACACCACCACCACCACCACCAACACCACCACCATCACCAACACCACACCACCACCATCACCACCACCATCACCAACACCCCCACCATCACCACCACCACCATCACCAACACCACCACCATCACCATCACCACCACCACCACCATCACCACCACCATCACCACCACCATCACCAACACCCCCACCATCACCACCACCACCACCATCACCACACCACCACCATCACCAACACCCCCACCATCACCACCACCACCACCATCACCAACACCACCACCATCACCATCACCACCACCATCACCACCACCACCACCATCACCATCACCATCACCACCACCATCACCAACACCCCACCATCACCACCACCACCACCATCACCAACACCACCACCATCACCATCACCATCACCACCACCATCACCAACACCACCACCACCACCATCACCACCACCACCACCACCACCACCACCACCACCACAACCATCACCACCACCACCACCATCACCATCACCACCACCACCACCATCACCACCACCACCACCACCACCATCACCATCACCACCACCACCACCATCACCATCACCATCACCACCACCAACACCATCACCACCACCATCACCAACACCACCACCACCACCATCACCACCACCATCACCACCAACACCACCACCACCATCACCAACACCACCACCACCACCATCACCACCACCATCACCACCACCACCACCATCACCAACACCCCCACCATCACCACCACCACCACCATCACCACCACCATCACCAACACCACCACCACCACCATCACCACCACCATCACCACCAACACCACCACCACCATCACCAACACCACCACCACCACCATCACCACCACCATCACTACCACCACCACCATCACCAACACCCCCACCATCACCACCACCACCACCATCACCACCACCATCACCACCACCATCACCATCACCACCACCACCACCATCACCACCACCATCACCACCACCACCACCATCACCAACACCCCCACCATCACCACCACCATCACCACCACCACCACCATCACCAACACCCCCACCATCACCACCACCACCACCATCACCACCACCATCACCACCACCATCACCATCACCACCACCACCACCATCACCACCACCATCACCACCACCACCACCATCACCAACACCCCCACCATCACCACCACCATCACCACCACCACCACCATCACCAACACCACCACCATCACCACCACCACCACCATCACCACCACCATCACCACCACCATCACCATCACCACCACCACCACCATCACCACCACCACCACCATCACCAACACCCCACCACCACCACCATCACCACCATCACCACCACCACCACCACCATCACCACCACCACCACCACCACCACCACCATCACCACCACCACCACCATCACCAACACCCCCACCATTACCAACACCACCAACCACCACCACAAAAAAAATCAAAACATTTATGAACTTCGCAACCAGGTGCGTGCAGAAGTCTTTTTAACTGACTCTTCTCTTTCTTCAAGAACCTCATTCGTTCCTTGTTACTTATTTAAACATTCTGTTTAACATTATATCATAAGAAAACAGAAAGTAGAACCAAGAAAGGTATCCTAAATATATCTTTCTCTTACGCCTCTGAGACTATTTTCATCTTATTATCAAATCTCTTGCAGATATCGTGTCCACAGATACTTATCATAACAATCACAACAGATACTAATGGTACGTTGAACGTAGTGACCCCGTCCAATATATGGTGGTAATGGTCACGCCCGTTCATGCTTCAGATCAAAAACATTGGCCACCCTAAGTGTGGGAGCCAACCTGACTACACGCCTCCCTTTTCTAATGGCCGCAGGAAGAGACCTATGGGGAAAATAAGCATTGTATCAAGAGTGAATGAGAAGACAAGAACTACTTCTCAGAATTGAGGACCTATGAATTTATGGACATTTTGCTGCTATTGTGGGTTGCTTGCCAAGTACACAAACTTTTCTTGTGTTTAAAGTGGGTTTGAGAGCCTCTAGTGATACACACATTCTATTGTGCTACTGAAGTATGGGTTGGTACGTCTGTAGTCTTCCTGCTTATCAAATTTATGTAAATATCTCCTTTTGTCACGTAAAACTGCAGGCTCCCAAACCCCTACACTTTCCATGTTAGTGAAACGTACACTGGAAAGCCCACAGACATTTATATTACCGCGAAAGGCAGGCAGGCAACTTAAAAAGCTGGCAGACAAGTGACACAGCAGGCAAGCAGGCAAGCAGGCGATAAGGAAAGTAGACAAAAGGGCAGGCAGGCAGGCACGCAGAAAAAAGTCAGGAAGGCAAGCAATCAGGTGGACAAACGCAGGCAAGCAGGCAATGAAAAAACAGAGACGCAGGCAATCAAGCAAAAAGGCAGGTAGACAAGAAAGAAAATAAACAAAAACGCAGGCAAGCAGATACGCAAGAAAAGAAAATAAAAAACAAGCAAGCATACAATGGTGTCCTAGCAACATCTCTTCTTTATATATCAACTGACTGTTGTACGTCATCTATCTCGTTCTTGTATCTCCCCTGACGACGTGATCATTACACAAAAGTGCACTTGGGAATTTTTATTCATATATATATTTATTGGAAAGGCTCACAATTTTACGCGTGATCAAGTATATTCATAAGAATCCACGGGAAAAATGCACTCTTAGGAATTATAGATATGTATATATATATATATATATATATATATATATATATATATATATATATATATATATATATATATATATATACATATATATATATATATATATATATATATATATATATATATATATATATATATATATATATTTTCTTTTTCTTTCTTTCAAACTATTCGCCATTTCCCGCATTAGCGAGGTAGCGTTAAGAACAGAGGACTGGGCCTTGAGGGAATACCCTCACCTGGCCCAATTCTCTGTTCCTTCTTTTGGAAAACTAAAAAAAAAACGAGAGGGGGAGGATTTCCAGCCCCCCGCTCCCTCCCCTTTTAGTCGCCTTCTACGACACGCAGGGAATACGTGGGAAGTATTCTTTCTCCCCTATCCCCAGGGATAAATATATATATATATATATATATATACACATATATATATATATATATATATATATATATATATTTAATACATATTCACCATTTCCTGCATTTGCGAGGGAGCACTGAGAACAGAGGACTAAGTCTTAGAGGAAATATCCTTACTTGGCCCCCTTCTCTGTTCAATTTTTTGGAAAAGTTATACAATTCCAGGACCCCTTTTATGGGACTCGAGCAGCTTCTGGGCTGCACTCTAATCAACACAGAAATGATGAACTCTATGGTGAGAAACTCCTAGAAGACCCAGCACTTTTTCCATCTGCTGACAATGATAAAACCACACAAAGTAACTCCTCACTTGTAATGTAACTGTAAACAGGTGGAGTCTGATAACATATATCTATCCATATATCTATATCTCTGATGCCTAATCCCTTTGGGAACTCCCTTAGGGGATGGCCATGGCATATCCATAACTGCTGAACTCCAGTGCCACTTCTTAGACTAACACCTCATCCTTAACAGACCACTAGCAGAGGACAACTCTAGTACATTTTTTTCAGAGGCTCTTACCTAATATTTCAACCTACTACTTCTACCTAATACCTATTCCTATTCATTAAAATGTTTCGACCCAATGCAATAGGTAACATGGATATGTTGTATTTATTATTATTATTATTATTATTATTATTATTATTATTATTAACAGTAACAGAAGTAGTATTCTATAATAATAATAATAATTTTTTTTTTCATACTATTCGCCATTTCCCGCGTCAGCAAGGTAGCGTTAAGAACAAAGGACTGGGCCTTTGAGGGAATATCCTCACCTGGCCCCCTTCTCTGCATTTTTTCACTTGAGTCCACCACCAGGGCTGCATTATCTGCAAACAGCATCTGACGCACCTCCAGGCTCCCCTTCTCCCCACATACTGTAGACCTATCCCTTTCTCCCAGACTTGCATTTACATCCCTCACCACCCTATCTATGTATAAACAACAATGGTAGCATCATACATCCTAGAGGTAGACCCACCTTCACCAGAAATCACTCACCATGCTCTCCAACACACACACTTGCCTTACTCTATGGATAGAAAGTCATCACTGGTTGTAGTAGCTTTCCTCCCATGCCATATATTTGTAGCGTCTTAACAAAGCATCTCTGTTATCCTCACCATACACTTTTTCTAGATCCATAAGTGCCACATACAAATCCCTTTCTTTTTCTAAATATTTTTCACACAAATATATATATATATATATATATATATATATATATATATATATATATATATATATATTTCTTTCTTTCTTTTAAACTATTCGCCATTTCCCGCGTTAGCGAGGTAGCGTTAGGAACAGAGGACTGGGCCTTTTTTGGAATATCCTCACCTGATTCCCTCTGTTCCTTCTTTTGGATCACAGTTTTGCGCGTGATCAAGATATTCTTATGAGTCCACGGGGAAAACGAAAAAAAAAAAATTCCCAAGTGCACTTTCGTGTAATAATCACATCGTCAGGGGAGACACAAGAGAGAAATATAACAGTCAGTTGATATATATCGAAGAGACGAAGCTAGGACGCCATTTGGTAAACATGTGATTGTCCAAAACATACAACGAGCGTTCATAAACTTATCATTTTACAAATCTTATCAACAATAAAGTTATCTAATTTGTAGAGATCATCACTAATATTAAGATTATAATTCTTTGTGTATTTAATAATAGAAGATTCAATTATATTTCTCTTGGTAATAGAGTTAGAGTTAACAACTGAGATGGCGTTACTCCAGTCAATACAATGATCATAGTTTTTAACATGATTAAACAAGGCATTTGAGTATTGTCCCGTTCTTATACTATATTTATGTTGCTTAAGTCCTGGAAAGAGGGGCAAGTATGAAGTCTGTTGGGGATGAGAGAGCTTGGGAAGTGAGTCAGTTGTTGTTCGCTGATGATACAGCGCTGGTGGCTGATTCATGTGAGAAACTGCAGAAGCTGGTGACTGAGTTTGGTAAAGTGTGTGGAAGAAGAAAGTTAAGAGTAAATGTGAATAAGAGCAAGGTTATTAGGTACAGTAGGGTTGAGGGTCAAGTCAATTGGGAGGTGAGTTTGAATGGAGAAAAACTGGAGGAAGTGAAGTGTTTTAGATATCTGGGAGTGGATCTGTCAGCGGATGGAACCATGGAAGCGGAAGTGGATCATAGGGTGGGGGAGGGGGCGAAAATTTTGGGAGCCTTGAAAAATGTGTGGAAGTCGAGAACATTATCTCGGAAAGCAAAAATGGGTATGTTTGAAGGAATAGTGGTTCCAACAATGTTGTATGGTTGCGAGGCGTGGGCTATGGATAGAGTTGTGCGCAGGAGGATGGATGTGCTGGAAATGAGATGTTTGAGGACAATGTGTGGTGTGAGGTGGTTTGATCGAGTAAGTAACGTAAGGGTAAGAGAGATGTGTGGAAATAAAAAGAGCGTGGTTGAGAGAGCAGAAGAGGGTGTTTTGAAATGGTTTGGGCACATGGAGAGAATGAGTGAGGAAAGATTGACCAAGAGGATATATGTGTCGGAGGTGGAGGGAACGAGGAGAAGAGGGAGACCAAATTGGAGGTGGAAAGATGGAGTGAAAAAGATTTTGTGTGATCGGGGCCTGAACATGCAGGAGGGTGAAAGGAGGGCAAGGAATAGAGTGAATTGGAGCGATGTGGTATACAGGGTTTGACGTGCTGTCAGTGGATTGAATCAAGGCATGTGAAGCGTCTGGGGTAAACCATGGAAAGCTGTGTAGGTATGTATATTTGCGTGTGTGGACGTGTGTATGTACATGTGTATGGGGGGGGGGGTTGGGCCATTTCTTTCGTCTGTTTCCTTGCGCTACCTCGCAAACGCGGGAGACAGCGACAAAGTATAAAAAAAAAAAAAAAAAAAAAAAAAAAAAAGTCTAACAGAAAGATCCTTACCAGTCTGACCAACATAAAATTCATCACAGTTTCCACAAGGAACTTTATAGAGGCAACCAAGAGAAATTTCTGTTGAATTCCTGGATTAAGATATTCTTTCTATAGTATTTCTTGCTAAGGCATCAAATTTACATTAAAGGATTTATGCAACATGGTGAGGCAAAGTGAATTTGTTATTAAAAGGGAGAACTCAAAGATTCTTGGTGTGTCTAATGAGAGGTTTGGGCTCAACTGGTATATATAAAGATGATTTCTTTCTGCCAACTTAAAGGTGATTTATCAATGAATTGAAAAGAATCTAGGG
>NC_092293.1:1112957-1160330 GCF_036320965.1 Panulirus ornatus
TTATGAAGATGAGCAAAGTAACTTGTCAACTTTACCTTTTACTGCAGATAATATCTGAAGAATTAATTTCAATGAGTCCTTAACTTTACAGAGATGCAGAAGTGTCTTGTTCCTCTGAAAAATATAAAGAACAAAATGGTAATCAGCAGCGTAGTTACAAGAGGATGGAGGGTAGGCCCCAGGAACCACCGACTGTTTAGGGTTTTTATGATATCCAATTCTGCCTAGCTCCTAGGTTGCCATCCAGTCAATTTGGCCGTGATAATCTTGGCAAATCTATCCCCAAGGGTCCCAAATATCTAAACGCCAGTGGTAAATAGCACCTCGACTTAACTCAAAATATCACATATTGTTTACTTGACACTTATAGAGCCTAGCTTTCATGTGGTAATCAATAAGATTTGAAAAAGAACTTTGTCTAAATACAACACAAACACTTTAAACACCTAATGTTAGAAATGAAAAGAAAAGTACTAATCAATGATAACAAATATAAACAAACCGTAACTTTTATTCTGTCCCTTACCACCATGCATGGCTGTTCAAACAAAACAATATTTTATTTTATATTTTATTATACTTCGTCGCTGTCTCCCGCGTTTGCGAGGTAGCGCAAGGAAACAGACGAAAGAAATGGCCCAACCCCCCCCCCCCCCATACACATGTATATACATACGTCCACACACGCAAATATACATACCTACACAGCTTTCCATGGTTTACCCCAGTCGCTTCACATGCCTTGATTCAATCCACTGACAGCACGTCAACCCCGGTATACCACATCGCTCCAATTCACTCTATTCCTTGCCCTCCTTTCACCCTCCTGCATGTTCAGGCCCCGATCACACAAAATCTTTTTCACTCCATCTTTCCACCTCCAGTTTGGTCTCCCTCTTCTCCTCGTTCCCTCCACCTCCGACACATATATCCTCTTGGTCAATCTTTCCTCACTCATTCTCTCCATGTGCCCAAACCACTTCAAAACACCCTCTTCTGCTCTCTCAACCACGCTCTTTTTATTTCCACACATCTCTCTTACCCTTACGTTACTCACTCGATCAAACCACCTCACACCACACATTGTCCTCAAACATCTCATTTCCAGCACATCCATCCTCCTGCGCACAACTCTATCCATAGCCCACGCCTCGCAACCATACAACATTGTTGGAACCACTATTCCTTCAAACATACCCATTTTTGCTTTCCGAGATAATGTTCTCGACTTCCACAGATTCTTCAAGGCCCCCAGAATTTTCGCCCCCTCCCCCACCCTATGATCCACTTCCGCTTCCATGGTTCCATCCGCTGCCAGATCCACTCCCAGATATCTAAAACACTTCACTTCCTCCAGTTTTTCTCCATTCAAACTCACCTCCCAATTGACTTGACCCTCAACCCTACTGTACCTAATAACCTTGCTCTTATTCACATTTACTGAAAACAAACTGAACAAAAATAATTCTTTATGAACGTTTCGATTAACTAGAATTTCACAAGAAACAATAACATATAAGAGATGTTTTAGTCTGCAAGCAAAACAAATACTTAAAACAGCTAACACAAAAGTAAAAAATAGATATCATAAATGATCATAAATTAAAGCCAGTAACTATCAATAGCTGTCGCTTACACTCACGAATGGCTGACCCGTACCATATTTTGGTCTTCCGCTTCACGTACAAATCTTGACCTATAACAATTCTAAATTATGATTACTATAATTTTCTTTAATCATTACATTACAATTTTCTTATGTTAATAATTAGTATAACAAACACAAACCAAAACTGTAGAACTATCAGAAGACAAATTTCAGGCAGCAACTATGAACAAGCGGGAAGGTTTGATCATTTCTCTCCTGCTCCTGCCTCTCTCTCCGTCTCCCATATGGCCTTCCTATACACCAAGATCATATATACATATATATCTGGCCAATTCCCTGATCAACTTTGTTAAAGTAGGTTGCATAAAATATACAAAATCACTAACCTCATTACAGGTTACTATATTATAAGAAATAATTTCATAGATTTTTGTTTATTCTCCATAGATTTGAGACATTTTAAAAGCCTAGATTGTATACTAAGATTTTCATCCTCTGAGCGAAGCCATACAATAATCGTCCTTATCTACTCTGAGCATTGGATAGCCTCCTGATGATCAAGATTGCTGTTTTGGTTGTCCGTTTCCCTTGTTACTGCTGCGCCTCACTGCACACCTTACATGAGTGCCTTCCACAGTATTAGGGACAGCTGCTGGGCCTCACTGTAGCTACTTCTGGGACGGTTGCCAATCTTCCTCGTATTCCCTCATGACCACAGCGCCAAACCGACTCCCGCCATCAGGCCGAAACGCACAAACATTTCTGACAAAATTGAGACAACCACTTTCGCGTCAGTTTTGACACCAAGTGAATTTATACGACAATTACGCTCAAGATGCTTGGTTTTTCGTTCATGGATTGAACAGAAGCAACCAACGATGGTTGCTACTGCCCAATCCATGAAGTCCCCCCCACCACGGAAAGGTAACCAAGCTTCGGGGGGGATGGGTGTTTACCCTGACGCCAACGGAGAAACTCAATACAATATTTTTATTATAACTTTCCTTAATCTTGAAAAATGAATCAATGAGAGGGATGAATAGCCCCAGCCATATGAAGATTGGCTAACCGAATCCTTGCGCATTGTGTAGAAAGTGATTTCTTTGAGGGTTGCTTTATGGAAGGCACGGTAGCGTCGGAAGAGTTTCATTTTTTCTTTGAAGACGAAGGAAATTATCCCCGTGAATTTATGTATTTTTTTGTGCGGGATAATGTTCCCATTTTTTTTCTTTCTTTGTTTTTCAACGTCCCTATGTAGATATTATGTGCCATCCACTACTGGGAGAAAACCAGACTTCCGCCAGATTAACGTAATCGTTGGCGGGGCGAAACTAAAGTTGTCTTGGTGTTGGTTCCTCAGTGATAACCCAAACACAAACACAAACACACCTCCAGTGTCCACTCTAGGGCCCTGTTCTCCTGCAGCACCAGCAGGAAGAAAGAACTCCGGTTCCTCACCAACTGAATCTTTTGGCACGGGGAGCGTGAGTCATCTCGACACGCCTTTTAACGCCCGTACGAGGTGCGGAGTGCAGTCGGTCTGTAACGTAGGACATGTCATGTGTTATTGGTCCCAGTCGGTCTAGAACGCTGGGCCTGACATGTGTTGGGGGACCAAATCGGTCTTGAATGGTGGGCCTGACAGGTCTTGAGACCTGCCATGTCTCCCTGAAGGTGGGCCTGACAAGTGGGGTGGGCTGCATTTCCTCATGGATGGTGGGTCTGGTAGGGCGTGTGGGCTGCAGTGCCACTTGAGTGGGCGAGGTCACTTGGTCAGCATCAGTGGGACGGTGAGGTTTCAATTTTGCACAGCGACCGTTGACGGAAAGTGGTGTCACGTTGGCAAGAAGTGCCTTCTTGTAGGAGGCATAGCAGGAGTACTGGATGACGGCAATCCCGCGGTGGTTCTCGTACGTGGATGCAGCCAGGATACTTCTCCGTAGTGGGGCTCGCTTCGTGGTTGGTGGATGTGGCCCTCCCCACCACATGGTCACAGTGGTTGACCTATTTTACGTCAACACATTAAGAGGTCAACCTTCACCAAATCCATATGGCGTTCATACCAGCTTCACCCATATTCCATTTCATCCAATTCCACTTCTGGGTATTCCACCTCCATATCCACACAGCCAAATTCCACTCCATCCATGACTTCCACGTCCGGGTATTCCATCAATTCCACTCCATCCATCTCTTCAACGTCTGGGTATTCCACCTCCATATCCACACAGCCAAATTCCACTCCATCCATCACTTCCACGTCTGGGTATTCCACTTCCATGTCCACACAGCCATAGTCCATGTCAAATACATGGACATATTCAAATTCCATCTCCTGGACAAAGGAGGATCGTCCTACCTCCTTGGTGAACATTATTATATTGAAGTGTTCGAGGAAAGGTTGAGGGAGCTTGCAAGGCGGAGCAGAGATGCTCACTCGACAGAGGTCACAGCTCAAATGATGCTCTCGGTCCCGGCTCCCGCCCTTATATAACCTGGGAACTGATCATATCCTAGCATAGCTTAATATAGAGAAGTCTAATATAGTGAAGTCAATACTTTAATACAGTTAAGTTTATTTCTCAATAGTTTGATACATGTGCCTGACAACAGTTCCTTCACCCGTACAATGTCCCATTAGAGAACACAAGGATTGTCATTATAATTCGTTTTTATCAGCAGAAATTAGATTAAAGTGACTAAAGATAAGTGGTTTAATATGTTATGTGTGTTCTCTGTCATCATAAAGATGGCCATCTACCCTGATGTGTAAAGAAAACATCAATTTTGTCGAGGCTGTGGTGAAGATAAGAACACAATGATATGATAATGTGGTCATACAATGGTGTAGTCAAGATGTTGTGTTAGAACTATGTAGTGAAGATAGGAGTGTAGTGAAGAGGAGGATTTAGTGAAAATATATATGTTTCTTCACGCTGAGCCATTCCATATAGATAAATATATCTATAATCTAATTGCGGTAAATTACCATATGACTTTAACGGCACCAGCCAGCAGGAAAAATGTCGGATATAGGAGTGACTGAATATTTTGTCGGGTACATAAATAATTGAATATTTGGTACGATCGATCAAAATGCTTTTTATAGGCAAATAATTTCTTATTTTTCAAATGATTTTTTCCATCTGTTGGAACTGGTGTAAGTAATTAAAGATATGAAAACCGATGGAAAAGTTCAGTTTAACGCTTTTACGAATGTCTTGCTGCGTGTTTGGGAAGAGCAGTAAACTACAGGAATATATTGGTCTAATGTCCCCTGCTCGTCCAACAGCAGATATTGTATGGTCTGAGACATTATTTCTGGTGGAGGTGGATTTTCACCGGCATTGCGTAAATCACTTCCACAAACTTGCGCCATTTTGCACAAATACAGATCCGATATGATGCATTTCCCAGCTCTGTTACGTTATGGACCCTATTCATCCTAGCCTAACCTAGCCTAAATAAAAAGGTGTGAAATAATGTGCAACGTTCCTCCTTCATTATAAGTGATAATAAACCTAGGCTATACAGCAACCAGGAACGTCCATATTTGTCTAACTTCTCACATGTCTGTGTCATCTGTCTGCAAACATGTCGACCATTACCATGAGGGCAATTGCGGCTTTTGATTTTGAATATCACACGTTTCCTCTCTGCCGTGAGATCTTCATACTTAAATAAAATGGTGGGCCGTAAGAAATATATGTCCATCGAAGGTCAACTATATGGCTCAGTTCCATCATCAGTTTCTAAGAAAACTGAAAAGGTGAGGTCCCACCGAGATTCGAACTCGGATTGCTGGATTTAGAGTCCAGAGTGCTAACCCTTACACCATGGGACCTGATAAGAACAGATGTGATTTCATCTAAATGTTTTACATATAATCAACCAGAGGCCATTCCTCCCTCCCTGCCTGCAGGGTTCAAGGTTTTCTAGAAGGTTCTCGAAGATTCTGGGTAGGAACTGCCATTGAGAGGACGTAGTTATACGTATCATTAATGATATTGTTGTTGACATTCTGATTTAGAAAGATAGATAGATAGATAGATCGATAGATAGATAGGTAAAAAACAGATATTAGATAGATCGATAGATACGTAAGGCTGTATATGTCAATTTTCACAGAAATCAGTGATATCTGCGTTATTCTGCAAGAAATACATGTACATGGATGTAGTGATAATATGGGTTAGGTATAAGACCAGTCGTGTTGAGATTGTAGTGAATGTGACCATTGACTTCAACCTTAATGGTGTAGTGAAGATAAAGTTGTAGTGAAGATAAATCTTGAAGTGACTCATAAGGTTGTTGTGAGTACAAGGATGCATCGTAAATGAGTACTTCCTACCTGAAAGTCAACAATTACAAAATTGATCAAGTATAACAACATCCTCGGACAACCAACTACAAACACCAACCATAGAGTGAACCTGACTGTCATCTAACGACGACCTCTCAAAGGTAATGATCTTACCAGAATCTTCGAGAACCTTCTAGAAAACCTTGAACCCTGCAGGCAGGGAGGGAGGAATGGCCTCTGGTTGATTATATGTAAAACATTTAGATGAAATCACATCTTTTCTTATCAGGTCCCATGGTGTAAGGGTTAGCACTCTGGACTCTGGATCCAGCAATCCGAGTTCGAATCTCGGTGGGACCTCATCTTTTCAGTTTTCTTCGATACTGATGATGGCCGCATTATTCTGTACGTTATATATACATTTATATATATACATAAATATGTATACATAAACATATATATGGAAAAATATGGTTTTATCAATAGCCGGAGACCATTCCTCCCTCCTTGCCTGCAGAGTTCATAGTTTTCTGGAAGGTTCTAGAAGATTCTGGTGAGATAATTGCCATTGAGAGGACATTGTTATACTTCATATATCAATGATTCTATTATTGTTGACTTTCAGATAAAGATAGATATATAGATAGATAGATAGTTAGATTGATAGATTGATAGAGCGATATTTAGATAGGTATATAGATAGATAAGTTTCATCAATACTGTATCTTACGCCATCTCCTGTTGCTGAACATATGTTCAACCAGCATTGGGGAAACCTCCAGTAGACCTTAATGTAAAGCAAGATAATAACAAAACCTGCAATAAAAGAATACGATCAACTCCCCAGTGCAGAAATATTGTGACCAGAAAGTCTTCTAGCAAGATGTCAGACGCTTCCACGGCAATCATGAACATAACATCAAATATCTGAGAGTCAACAATAACAAAACTAATGATGATAATGAAACTATAACAACAAAAATGATAAACAAATGGAAAATAGTGCTCTAGATTATGCCTTTAGAAAACAGAAACTTTAACGAAAACTGTGAAAAGAAATACCCATCTGGCTGATACGACACAGTAAAAGGACCATCCCACAACCAACTCTAAACTGAACCTGACTGTCCCCTAACAACGTCCTCTCAATGGTATTTATCTTACCAGAATCTCGTAGAACTTTCCAGAAAATCAAGAACTCTGCAGGCAAGGAGGGAGGAATGGCCTCTGGCTGCTGATGATAACCACATTATTCTATATATATACTTTTACCTACAACCGAAGGTTGACCGGCCAGCCCAAGTGGCTACAGAGGTTGTCTCCATGAAAGAAACGGACCCACCAGCAGACGAATTCGGTTGGCAGGTTGTATCGAAGAAGAGGAAAAAGAAGGTTGCCCAACCAGCCCAACCAGAAGGGTGTAGCAAAGAAACGAAAGAAGGCTGCCCAACCAACCTGGGTGGTAGTAAGGATGGCTGCTCCACAGCCCCAGGTCGTTAGGCAGACTGTAGCCATGGAAGAAAGGAAGGCTGCTCGTCCACCAGCCCAGGTACCGAGTGAGCGTGTAGCTATGGTGGCTGACCCACCAGCCCGGGTAGATAGCTACACCCAGATGGCTATGTCGGGTGCAGTAAAGAAGCAAACCCCACAAGTACTCCACGAGGTTTGCAAGCCTGCACCCAAAAAGATGAAGACGAAGGTTGCCATACTACCCAATGCACCACAACATGTCTAGAAAGGGAAAAGGTAGACAGAATGGCTGGAGGTCCCACTCCAACAACAAAATCACCTTAGGAGCCGAGTTCCATCCATTATTGAAAATATATATATATTTATATATATATATATATATATATATATATATATATATATATATATATATATATATATATATATATATATATATATACAAACTACATTGCAACTTACATATAAATAGAATCATCAAGCTTCACTATATTAACTTTACTATATTTAAATATAAACAAGGTCTAACCGAGGTTACTTGGTTGAGCAAGACGTGAGAATATCATCAATTGGCCCTCCAGCCCTGGGTTGAAATTGTCGTTCTGACGTATTTCGAGTTCAGTGCTGATACAGGACCATTGATTATAGGACTGTCTTGTCAGTCTGTGTAACTTCGCCTGACCCAATCCACGTCTTCAATGGCCTTCTGTTACTACAAACGGGATTACAAAGGAAAGGCTTCCTTTGTTAGTTTCATGAATACCTTCGTTCAAATGAAGGGAAAGACTATTACTATGAAGCGGTACCTTATCAGCAGGAAAGAGCTGCAGCAACGGTATGAAAGTTACTGCAAGATACATAACGAGCCCGTGGCTTCCAACGTAAACATCGGCCGCCATTTGGGTTCACTCGGCATCATGTGTGACACCAAGATTGGACCCGTTGGCAAACAGGAACGATACTATTCTGGTATCATGTGGCTCGATGGCGCAGGATCACCAACTGAAATGCAAAGAAAATGGAGAAAGCCGCCCAAACGTATCATGAAGGCCGTGCAAGAGAAGATCGAGAGGAATCGGTTGAGAGACGATATCGCTCACAGTATATTGAAATTTATACCCAAGACTTCCCCTGATCTCCAGACACAGCCAGTCACAGAGACCACCAGCCCCGCTTCCCAGACACAGCCAGTCACAGAGACCACCAGCCCCGCTCCCCAGACACAGCCAGTCACAGAGACCACCAGCCCCGCTCTCCAGACACAGCCAGACACACAGCCCACCAGCCCCGTCCCCCACACAGAGCCACAAGATCCTGATATTGAGGAAGCAAATGAATTTCTCGATGATTTTTTGCTTTCACTGGAGAAGAACTGATGAGTTCCTTATAGACAAGACAAAATGTTAAAAAAGAATCTATATAAGTTCACTTATGGAGTGAGATCTTTGACGGAGCTGTGCTGCTTATAGCACAGCCTACCAAAGGGTGATCTTTGCTGTCGTGCAGTAACCTCATGAGGGCGGAGTCCGGCTACACTTTCTTTACCGAGGAAAAGATCTCTGCACTAATAGACAACTGTCCTAGCAACACTTATATGAGATGTATAGATGGATACTCTAATGGTCGAAAATATACAAGTGTTAGAAGGACTGACAACTATATACATTTGGTTAGCCAATCTTCATATGACTGGGGCTATTGTTCCCTCTGATGGATTCATTTTTCAAGATTAAGGAAAGTTATAATAAAAATATTGTATTGAGTTTCTCCGTTGGCGTCAGGGTAAACACCCATCCCCCCCGAAGCTTGGTTACCTTTCCGTGGTGGGGGGGACTTCATGGATTGGGCAGTAGCAACCATCGTTGGTTGCTTCTGTTCAATCCATGAACGAAAAACCAAGCATCTTGAACGTAATTGTCGTATAAATTCACTTGATGTCAAATCTGACGCGAAAGCGGTTGTCTCAATTTTGTCAGAAATGTTTGTGCGTTTCGGCCTGATGGCGGGAGTCGGTTTGGCGCTGTGGCCATGAGGGAATACGAGGAAGATTGGCAACCGTCCCAGAAGTAGCTACAGTGAGGCCCAGCAGCTGTCCCTAATACTGTGGAAGGCACTCATGTAAGGTGTGCAGTGAGGCGCACCAGTAACAAGGGAAACGGACAACCAAAACAGCAATCTTGATCATCAGGAGGCTATCCAATGCTCAGAGTAGATAAGGACGATTATTTTATGGCTTCGCTCAGAGGATGAAAATCTTAGCCGTGAAAATCAACAAGTAAAATAACTAGTAGTTAGTGGTAGTGAAGTGGAATTACCGTATTTCTGTGGTCTTAATAGTAAAACGAAACTTTTCGTTTTCTCCATCAATCTAGAGGTGTTGTAGACCACCATCCTTAAGGTTGTAAGGTAATGGTAACTACAAGGTTATGACCTCAGCAAATTTGTGATGGAAAGTGCAGGAAATGAGGTAATCTATGTAATATAAATTATATATAGTTGTATAATAAATGTATAGTAAAATTTTGTCTTCTCTGTTCCCGTTCATTGATTCAAATACAGGTAAGTTTTCTCTCTAACGAGGTGGGGTAAGCTACGTGCACTCGGCTTGTAAATGTGGTGACTATCCCTTCATTACCACAATGGTGTGCTGAACTGAAGATGTAAAATTCCGTAGACGAAACTAATATAGGAAATCAATCTACATCAAAAATTGAACGTATGCATCTTTAGATGGACATAAAACAAACGGAGGGAGGGGCACACTGGAGCAAATGAATTTCAATATCACCACTTAAAGTAGTCCTTTCAAGTAGTTGTGGCTTTAAAGGAAACTTTTTCTAGCCAAGGTTTAGTTAGCACCTAAACTAATCCCCACGACCTTACCTTAAGAAATATTTTTCAGAAGGTACTGTCTGAACATATTTCTAAGGTAAGGTCATTTAGGTTTGGTTTAGATGCTACCCTAACCTAGGCTAGAAAAAGTTTCCTTTGCTTCAGAGCCCCAACTACGTAGACGGGCTACTGTAGATATTAAACAGTAACAGAAAGGTGATAAAACAGAGATAAATTGAATAAAGATATAGAATTGGTCAGTTGAAAGTTGAAGTATTTGGTAGATACAATTTTTGACAGATCCAAATGCATCCTAAAGTCAGTCGCTATATATATATAGTGTTTTAGATATCTAAAACACTTCACTTCCTCCAGCTTTTCTCCATTCAAACTTACCTCCCAATTGACTTGACCCTCAACCCTACTGTACCTAATAACCTTGCTCTTATTCACATTTACTCTTAACTTTCTTCTTTCACACACTTTACCAAACTCAGTCACCAGCTTCTGCAGCTTCTCACATGAATCAGCCACCAGCGCTGTATCATCAGCGAACAACAACTGACTCACTTCCCAAGCTCTCTCGTCCACAAGAGACTGCATACTTGCCCCTCTTTCCAAAACTCTTGCATTCACCTCCCTAACAACCCCATCCATAAACAAATTAAACAACCATGGAGACATCACACGCCCCTGCCGCAAACCTACATTCACTGAGAACCAATCACTTTCCTCTCTTCCTACACGTACACATGCCTTACATCCTCGATAAAAACTTTTCACTGCTTCTAACAACTTGCCTCCCACACCATATATTCTTAATACCTTCCACAGAGCATCTCTATCAACTCTACCATATGCCTTCTCCAGATCCATAAATGCTACATACAAATCCATTTGTTTTTCTAAGTATTTCTTACATACATTCTTCAAAGGAAACACCTGATCCACACATCCTCTGCCACTTCTGAAACCACACTGCTCTTCCCCAATCTGATGCTCTGTACATGCCTTCACCCTATCAATCAATACCCTCCCATATAATTTACCAGGAATACTCAACAAACTTATACCTCTGTAAGTTGAGCACTCACTCTTATCCCCTTTGCCTTTGTACAATGGCAGTATGCAAGCATTCCGCCAATCCTCAGGCACCTCACCATGAGTCATACATACATTAAATAACCTTATATATATATATATATATATATATATATATATATATATATATATATATATATATATATATATATATATATATATATATATATATATATATATATATATATATGTATATATATATATATATATATATATATATATATATATATATATATATATATATATATATATATATATATATATATATATATATATATATATATATATATATGTATATATATAGATATATATATATATATATATATATATATATATATATATATATATATATATATATATATATATATATATATATATATATATATATATATATATACATATATATATATATATATATATATATATATATATATATATATATATATATATATATATATATATATATATATATATGTATATATATATATATTCTTTTTTTTATACTTTGTCGCTGTCTCCCGCGTTTGCGAGGTAGCGCAAGGAAACAGACGAAAGAAATGGCCCAACCCCCCCCCATACACATGTATATACATACGTCCACACACGCAAATATACATACCTACACAGCTTTCCATGGTTTACCCCAGACGCTTCACATGCCTTGATTCAATCCACTGACAGCACGTCAACCCCGGTATACCACATCGCTCCAATTCACTCTATTCCTTGCCCTCCTTTCACCCTCCTGCATGTTCAGGCCCCGATCACACAAAATCTTTTTCACTCCATCTTTCCACCTCCAATTTGGTCTCCCTCTTCTCCTCGCTCCCTCCACCTCCGACACATATATCCTCTTGGTCAATCTTTCCTCACTCATTCTCTCCATGTGCCCAAACCACTTCAAAACACCCTCTTCTGCTCTCTCAACCACGCTCTTTTTATTTCCACACATCTCTCTTACCCTTACGTTACTCACTCGATCAAACCACCTCACACCACACATTGTCCTCAAACATCTCATTTCCAACACATCCATATATATATATATATATATATATATATATATATATATATATATATATATATATATATATATATATATACCTTCACATGTACATAATTCATACTTGCTGCCTATATTGTCTTGGATATTAGTACAGATTATATATCATCTTTCATATCGGTACATACGATACATTGTCTTTGTACTAATATAGTTTTACTGAACATATTTTTGTTTTTCTTTCTCTGTCTCAACTGCCGATGTTCGAGCAACCATTACTTCTGAAATGGTGTTGGTCAAGAAGGGCGAATATTCTGCGTGTAATCTAATTAATTGAATTTATGCCATTGGATTTTTCTCATCTATAGACTTTCTTCTTGAACTCCATGTTACATGATGAAAACAAGGTCGGGTTTATTATTCTCGTGAAGGAACTTGAACAGCAGCAAATATATAAAGATAATCATCCGACGATCGCAGTTAGAAACTGACAGATGTAATATAGTTAAAAATGTGAACAAAACAGTGAATTGGTGACATGTTTCATAGGTTTGTAATGCAACTCTGAAGTTAGTTCGTAGATTCTTAAGGGGAATGAATGATGGACAAATGGTTAAGGAAAGTTCAAAAACGGGGCTAAGTATTTCAGTCCAAACTAGAATTCATTTGTTCACTACGACATTAATCTCAGGACATTTCAATGGCTGATATTTACATGATACAGAAAATCTTCAAACACGGACGATAGACAGATAGATAGATGGTTGAATAAATAGGTAAACTGATAGATGTAGGTGCAATCAGAGTCGCCTATGATTTCGTTCAGAGCGAATGAGATGATAGATGGGCGAGGCTATAACCATCGTCTATGATTATTGTAAATGACTTATAATGATTAATCTTTATTGTTTTTGTGCGACTGCTGTTAGCCTTTGAAGGTTAATGTTCCCTCAAAGTTGCCCGGACCCTACCACTAGGAGGTCAGCAGTTCGACTTAGGGTCCATTTGTGCCATGTTTATATCACCCAACAGAATGGATGTATTCTTTTTATTTTTAATTTTTTTTGTCACCCCAGTAGATGGGACTCATGAATAGTAGGAACTTTTCCTAAGGATTTAATCCTTTATGGTAACCGCTTCATCCGTAAAATAGTTTGCCAATAATTTGCAACTGAATGAGAACTTTTGCTGTAGGAAGTGTCTTCTGAGGACCGGGTATAACAGGGTCGACTGGAGGAGGAGCAGCTTCTCCAATCTCAGGGACGGGAACTTAAGGTTTAAGGAATTTCAGGGATGAATGTTGGTGGTGTGGACTTTAATCTTCAACACGGCAGCTTCAGCTTTAGGGTCGGCTGCTGCTGCAGGTGCTGCTGATCCTCCAGTCGCAGTGACGGACACATCAGGGTCTTCATCGACGACCAGTACGAGTACGTCGGGATCCACCAAGCCTGATTCATCCCCATAGAAGTAGGGGATCAAGGTCACCAATTCAGTGGTAGGCATCACTTTGCCCCGTTGTTTGGTGGGAGCCAAAGAAACATTGATGGGGATGGCGGCTGCTCCTGTGTCAACTACACCAGTTTCCTCGCTGGGTCCGCCTTTGCACAGGTCATCATCATCTTGATGCCGAGTCTGGATCTTCACCACTACTCTCTCGTGCACGGGTTCGATATCCAGATGTGATCTCTTCGTGGAAGGCCTTTGGCATTCTGGAAGGCACCGCTTTCCTCCCTGGGCCAGGCCCTCACTGCCGGACAACCAGGCAATTCTGGTGTAGGCGTACTCCTGGTGGCGGCCGTTGCGTCCTCCAAGTCTGCGATCTGCCTTGATGCCCCACCGTCCCAGTGTTCTGCCGACGTTCAGGACGGCAGCTTTCTCGTACCCGAACCCTTCGCAGAATTCACAGTATCGCAAATATAGCTCAGTTCGGCTTATACAATCTTTAACAGCCCCGGTTTGCTGGATGTGAGCCTCGAAAAATTCAAGGAAGGATTCCTTGCCAGGGTACCGATGGGCAGCGCGGACGTGAGTCATTTCTGCGATCTGGTGAGATGAGTGATTTACTTGACGAAGTAAACTTTCATAGACCAGCACTTGCAAAAATATAGTGAAGCCACACAAAAATATAGTCGACTAGCGTTTCCTCATTGATTTAATATCCTAGATGATAGATTAACAGAGTGAAGTTGAAGCACTAGTGTAGTGAAGATGAAACATCAATATAGTGAAGATGGCAGGATACGATAGAGGGTGTACACTGGGCAGAATCACCTCTTGTGGAGAGTGTAATGTAGCTTGTAGTGGAAAGATAATGACATCAATGATGGTGTGTGTGTATATGTGTGTGTGTGTGTGTGTGTGTGTGTGTGTGTGTGTGTGTGTGTAGTGGTACAAAGACTATATAAGAAGGACAGGAAAGCAGGAGTAATCTCGCGCGAGCAATGACTGCTTTAATTGTGCGCTGTCAACAGCTGGTGGCACTAATTACCCTTGCGCTGTCTGGCTGTCTGTTGACGAAAACTTTACAGTGAGTTTTCAGTTTAAAAAAAGAAGAAAATAATATAAAACTTGTTTTTATGTTTTTCCCAAGGATGAAGCATTGTATGGACGACTTGAGACAACTATGAGCAATAACATATATAGGTAACATTAAACACAATGTTAGGGACCAAATCAACTAGACAGTTTCATCAACAATCATGCCATATCAACCAGGACATATTTCATTCTTTAACATTAAAGCAACATATTTACATACATAACCTGTAATTGGTCCACGTAAGCCTAATGATCCTGATGAAGTGATTATGCAGATAAGAGATGATGGGAAATACTCTAGCAATAATGAGCTTGAAAACAAAGTTAACTAGCATAAGTGACTCGTCAATAAGTAAGCTCAAGAATATTTTTTTCTTTAATTACAAAACTGTAGGTATTGGGGAAATATGGTATGTACTTCTTGATATCTAAAAAATTCGCCTTTGTCTTTGTTGAGTTTGTAGAAAAATGTGGTTGTTTGTTACCTACTTGTCTTAGATTTATCCCATCCTACGTTTATATTTATGAATGTCTTACCAATTCCATCACAGCAATACCCCTTACCTTTCATTGTCCTGTGGAAATGTGTGTAAAATGTGATGTGTGGGAGTAGTTTTCCTCCTCTTGCATATCACACATAGATAACATCTTTTTCTGCTCATAATCATATATCTGATTAATCTCATCTGGCGGTACAACACCCCATAATGTCTTAGAACCTGGACTTGATATATGTGGAGATATATCCAGCATGAGTAAGACGTGTTCTGGGTGTTAGTGACTCATTAACTCACTGATGGATCAGTGAGAATGTGATGATGATTTTTTCCTGCTGCTGATTCAGGTTATAATCCGTTGATTTTCTCATCACTCAGTTGAGACACTGTTGATGTGTGTCAGTTCCTTGTATGTGGTAAATCGGTCAATTCGTTTTAAACAAACGTGGACTCACGTTTCACGTTATTTGCAAATTTCTTTACTTTAGTGGGTAAATTTATATATCCACTTAAACTTGCTCTTGATCGACTACTGGGCGGCGTTCAGGTGTCCTTGTGTGGACACTGTACGGCCAGTGTACCTTCAGTGTGTGTTGACACGGGGCAGGTGACTCTGGTCGGCCAGTGTAGCCCTAGTGTTGTGGGGTATGGAAGTGTAGGACGGCAAATGTTGTTTTAATAATTTCATATATCACTCTGATGTCTTCCCTGTTTGCTCAGTGATTGGGATTTTGATAGTTTTATGCAATATATATCATGCTCTTAAGTTGTTACGGAACTCAAGTGTGTACTTGTCATTCAGGTGAGATGATAATCAATTCAATATCAAACATGTAACTACTATTAGGTATACTCGAGTTAGAGTATAATGGACATCAAACGCCATGGAGGAGCCTCCGCCACCCTGAGTGTCCACTACAGTTCCCAGTTACGTCATGGTCAATATGCCAGCACTCACCAGGTCTCCAACCTTATCAGGAGCTGACCACTCTCTCTGTGTCTGGCATCACAACGTTGATGGATTCATATCGTCTTTGTCTTGATGTTACTTTGAACTCTTTATAAGGAGATAAGCATATGTTTATTTGGAACTTGTGGTAGTGGTAAATACGTCTATCCATTCCTCCACACCAAAAGGAATATATGTATTACTACAACCGGTTTTCATACGACATTTGGACCCCTTATCTAAGGGTTCCTGCAGCTTCAAGGTTGCTTTGCACTCAGTAGCAGGGACATGATGGACTCCTTTGAAGATAAAATGTTTTCGTGAGACTGTACTGTTTCGTTAAGCGAGGATGACACATATCTTCGCTAATAATACTAATACTAATAACAATAATGTAATTATGATAAATAGTACTGAACTATAATAATAATAATGAGATAATAAAATTGATGATAATAATTGTAATAATAATGATGTAATTATGATAAATAGTACTGTACTATAATGATAATGAAATAATAAAATTGATGATAATAATGATAGTAATGATAATGATGTAATTATAATAAATAGTGCTGCACTATAATAATAATGAAATAATGAAATTGATGATAATATCAATTTTATTATTTCATTATTATTATAGTACAGTACTATTTATCATAATTACGTCATTGTTATTGCTATTATCATTATCATCAATTTTATCATTTCATTATTATTTTAGTACAGTACTATTTATTATAATTACACCATTATTATCATTGTTATTATTATCATCAATTTTATTATTTCATTATCATTATAGTACAGTACTATTTATTATAATTACACCATTATCATTACTATTATTATTATCATCAATTTCATTATTTCATCATTATTAAAGTACAGTACTATTTATTATAATTACATCATTCGTATTACTATTATTATCATCATCAATTTTATCATTTCATTATTATAATAGTACAGTTCTATTTATCATAATTGCATCATTTATTATTACTATCATTATTGTTTTCATTATTATTGTTACTATTATTATTATTATCATTATTATCATTATTATTATTATAATTATTATTATTATTATTATTATTATTATTATTATTATTATCATTTTTATTATTATTATTCATTATCATTATCATTATCATCATTATTGTTATCATTTCTATCTTTATTTTTTTGTCATTGCTATTATTATCATTATGATTATTATTACTATCATTTTCAATATCATCATTATTATCATTATTATTATTATTATTATCATCATTATTATTATCATTATTATTATTATCATTATTATTATTATTATTATTTTAATCATTATTATCATTATTATCATCAATCTTATCATTATCATATATCATCATGACTTATCTATTCATTATTTATCATACTTCGTCGATGTCTCCCGCGTTAGCAAGGTAGGCCAAGGAAACAGACGAAAGAATGGCCCAACCCACCCACATACACATGTATATACATACACGTCTACACACGCATATATATATATATATATATATATATATATATATATATATATATATATATATATATATATATATATATATATATATATATATATTTATATATATATATATATATATATATATATATATATATATATATATATATATATATATATAAGAAAAAGATTTTGTGTGATCGGGGCCTGAACATGCAGGAGGGTGAAAGGAGGGCAAGGAATAGAGTGAATTGGAGCGATGTGGTATACCGGGGTTGACGTGCTGTCAGTGGATTGAAGCAGGGCATGTGAAGCGTCTGGGGTAAACCATGGAAAGCTGTGTAGGTATGTATATTTGCGTGTGTGGACGTATGTATATACATGTGTATGGGGGGGGGGGGGTTGGGCCACTTCTTTCGTCTGTTTCCTTGCGCTACCTCGCAAACGCGGGAGACAGCGACAAAGTATAATAATATATATATATATATATATATATATATATATATATATATATATATATATACACAGACATATACTTTCCTTCACACTCAGACTCTAGATGTCATGTATAATACACCGAAACCACTGCTCCCTTTCCACATCCAGGCTCTAGAAAACTTTCTATGGTTAATCCCAGACGCTTCAAATGCCCTGGTTCAATCCATTGACAGCACGTCGACCCCGGGATACCACTTCGTTCCAATTTACTCTAATCCTTGCACGCCTTTTACTCTTCTGCATGTTCAGGCCCCGATTGCTCAAAATGTTTTTCACTCCATCTTTCCACCTCCAATTTGGTCTCCCACTTCTCGTTCCCTCCACCTCTAACACATATGTTCTCTTTGTCAATCTTTCCTCACTCATTCTCTCCATGTGACCAAACCATTTTAAAACACCCTCTTCTGCTCTCTCAACCACACTATTCTTATTACCACACATTTCTCTTACCCTCACATTACTTACTCGATCAAACCACCACACACCACATATTGTCCTCAAACATCTCATTTCCAGCACATCCACCCTCCTCCGCACAACTCTAGCCCACGCCTCGCAACCATATTATTATTATTGTTATCATTATCATTATCATCAATATTATCATGTATCATTATTATCATCATCATAATTATCATTATCACTATTATGATAATTGTTACTATCATTAATATCATTATTATGGTCATTATGATTACTATAATCATTAAGTATAATATGATATCGGGTACTGAAGGATACGGTATGCTGGTTATCGAGTGGGAAGTTAGATATGGTATGGATTGTCATTTCACTTGTAGGTTAGTAGGAAATATATTGTGTACCTAACGTGTGTTGTTGAGCATTATAATCGTCCGATAATGATAATGATTAAATCTTATTTCCTGATCTTATCAGTTTTAAAACCAGATACATGAAATATCTTCTGTTGACAATTTTTTCATCTAGAGTTCGGTATGTACATGTGTGGTCTTAAGATTTAGGTGACTAAGTATTGCAATTCACTGGCAGGTATGGTGTGCATTATCACCGAGCCTGAGTCTCAAAGATCAAGGTCATGGGTTCGAGTCTCCAACATTCAGTATGTTCATCCATCGTTATAGTGAAGATCTTGACGATAAATTACGATTTTGACATTATCTGAAAGCGTTGGGTCAAAGATTAGTGATTTTAAGAGTTTAGTGAGATAGTATTGAAGTGGAGAGTGTAGTGGCTGAGGCCAAGAACCAGTGGTGTCCAGAGAGTACTGAAGATAATGACCCTTGTCCTGCCCCATTAGGTCAGGTCAAATGGCACTTAGCGAGGTAGCGAGTTAGAGTCAAGAACAAAGGAAGTATTTTGGGAGCAAGTGAGTGAGTGTGTCAGCAGTTATGATGCAAGAGACCAGGTATTAGTGATGGTGATTTAAATGCGAAGGTAAGTAATGTGGCAGTGGAAGGTATAACTGAGGTGCATGGAAATGGTGAACAACTTGTGTTGTGTGTGTGTAAAGGACTGGTGATTGGGAATACCTGGTTTGTAAAATGTGATATACATAAATATACGTATGTGAGTAGGAGAGATGGCCAGCGGGCATGACTGGATTACATGTTAATTGAAAGACGTGTAAAAGAGAGACTTTTGGGTGTAAATGTGCTGAAAGGGACAGCTGGTGTGATGTTTGATCACCATCTTGTGGAGACGACATTGAAGATCTGAAGAGGTTTTCGAATGAGGAAACAATGTCGGGGAGAAGAGGTGGCGAGAGGAAGTGAACTTGGAAAAGAGACTTGTGTGAAGAAATACCAAGAGAGATTGAGTGCCACATACACTCTTACTGTGTAAATATCCCTTTCTATGAGATGACGTAAAGATGTTGATGAACAGAGGAGTTGGGATATGACATGAAAAAGTTGGAGAATAAATGAAGGAAAGATTGAGATATACAGATGACTGGCGGACCGCCATGATGGTTGTCAATCTAGCCAGCTGGGTTATTATTTATAAGTTGTGTTTAGTTGTAGGTCCAAGTTTGTTGTCATGATATAATGTTGACTGCCAGTGAGTACCTGGCTGGCGCGGGTGCCACAAGGCTGGGTCAAGTGTAGTGTAAGTGTGGTCTAGGGATGGTGTGTGTACCACTTGTAGATGATGGGCCGCATCATGACCTGCCGGTTATAACATCTTGACCAACACCTGCTGCTGCTACACTTGCAACTCTCCTTTTTTAAGGCCGTTTTTATGCTTCATGTGACTGTTTTTTTTTTTAAATCATTCTAAAGCTATAACTACAAAATTATTTTTACTATGTAGTTTTTGTGAGAATATACTCAGAAAGCACATCGCTGTCGTCTTCCAGGCATTGCCCATCTGATACAATAATTGGTAGTAATTAGATTTCAGATGAGGAGATATAGTTGTACTCCTCATGACTAATGGTGTTGTTTTTTGACAATATGCTGTACTGACCTAAGTTTATACGTATTACAGTAACGATCTGAGAAGTTGATGATATTCCAGGTAAAGGTACAGATTACATCAGTAAACATACCTCTTACATAACTAACCCTGCCTGCCACCTGTGAGAGAAAGAAACTCTCATGATCTTAATGTGTTCATTTGGAAGGATTCTAATGCTGGTATCAAGGAAATGATATGCATACTGTAATACAGTGATCAATATTGTACGTCATAATGTAAGTGGTGTGTGACTAACTATAGCTGTAATATTACCTGTTCATTCTTGCTACTAACACATGACACCAAGTTGTCTGTTAGTCTTATTACGTACATTAATACACTGTTGTCTTGGCTTTACATCTCTACTAATGATGACACCTAAATCCTTCTCCTGCCTTGATAGTTTTATTTCCACATCTTAAGATGATACTGTAGTTTGCCTGCTATGTGTACACAGTGTAAACATATGTCTACGGTGAATATCACTGGCCATTGTACACTGACGTTGTTCAGCAATGTAGACCCAGGAGAGAACCTTAGACAGCATTACGGTAACATGAATTACACTTATACTGAGTCTGAGAACCTATCATTGATTGTCATAGAATCCAGATGCAAAAAATATATTGCTACCGGATTTCTATAGAAAGTACGTGGGACATTGATGTTAAGCAAATTATTTTATACGATAATGAATTAAATCCCATAACTTTTCTGGAGCATAAGGTACAGAAATGTATGTAACATAAAACCGGTAAAATAAACATATCTAACATAAAGATTTCTATTTTGCAGATAACATAAATGTTTTACATGTAGAAATCGGTAATATCTTCAACAACCTAAACATAATACTATCAAATTTTATATTACAAGCTTTTTATCCGGGTTTTACGCATTAAAACGATATTGCTTACAGAAAAGTAATGTAGTTATTATCAGCACAAGGTTTAGAAGGTTTTAAACAAGTTATGAGTTTATATTCTTCAAAATTCTAGAAAGATCCATTAAGTATACTGGGAAAAATAGACTTGCTTTTTTGAGGCGATGAATACTTATGAAAAATCATCGACATTTTCCTTAAAAATATTCTTTATGAATTGAAATCAGGTATTTTTTTAGAGAAAATGTTTCTGAATAGCAACAAGACACAACTGAATCTAACAAGCTAAAGTTCATCAAATGACAAAGAATATATGCGAATCTAACAATCTTATTAATATCATAAAACCAAATATGTTGCACAAATTCTTCAAATCATCAAAAGTAATAAAAGAAGAAGCCATCCGTAGGTAACTTATTACTCCCGGCATAAACACTTATAGGCGGAATCCGGTAACACCTCTTGAATAGCATGTGGAAGACAGAGTAGAGTGGCTAGGCTCAGAAGCATGTTCTCCACTTCAACTGACTAATGATATGTTAAGACAACACAAACCACATACATCCATTGTGAGGATGGAATCAGGGATGAAACATCTATAACTAGAAAGGTTAAAGATACAAAGATGATGAAATACCTTTACCCGGGATCAGTAGCACCTGTGGTAATGGACACACCTTTGTAATGCTTGATCACTTACAACTGATCAACTTTAATACGAAAGTCTTAGGTATTGTCCCTCAGGAAACATTTTTATAAATATTTATAAAACACATATATATGTTAGATATACACTATCTCTAGAATATATCTTTACCTGGGACGTGTAACACTTGTGTGGATAGACACAACTTTGTAATGCATGATCCATTACACGAAATGAACTTCACTAACGAAGAGTTATACAACGCGTCGTTGGAGAACATTAATCAAATACCTATACTGAATTTTTATGTTAGATAAAAGACACTTCTTGATAGTAAACATAAGAAATGATGACGTAAGATAAGAGACGTAGAGATAAATGTTTTGTTAAAAGATCAAATACTCCTGCCTTAAACTAGCTCCTTGTATTGCATTTTCTTTTAGATATCCCAAGGAAAATATATTCTGTGGTTTGTTTATATATATATGTTTATGTTTTTCACAACTTTTTTATTCTTTAATCTTTTAGGATTCAGGTTTAAGGATCTTGGTTCTGAACAACCATTATAATGCAACACAATACATATTTATCATAAATAAATCATTTATCACAATAACCATTATGTTTGTACCAGATTCTTTAAGTCCTCAATTATGTTTGCTCATAAATAAGAAATTTTTCCGCCACTGACAAGTGGCTCCGTGGTGTAGTGGTTAGCACATCTGTCTAGTAAACAGCTAATCCGGGTTCGATTCCCGGCGGAGCCTTTGTTTTCAGTATTCAGGATCGGAACACATATGACTGTGGTAAACCATCATCCGACACCACTGACCTTCATCATCCAGGCCAACAATCATCCAGCAGTGACACATCCACTCCTGCTAGTGGCTGACCTTCATCATCCAGGCCAACAATCATCCAGCAGTGACACATCCACTCCTGCTCGTGGCTGACCATCATCATCCAGGCCGACAATCATCCAGCAGTGACACATCCACTCCTGCTCGTGGCTGACCATCATCATCCAGGCCAACAATCATCCAGCAGTGACACATCCACTCCTGCTGGTGGCTGACCATCATCATCCAGGCCAACAATCATCCAGAAGTGACACATCCACTCCTGCTAGTGGCTGACCATCATCATCCAGGCCAACAATCATCCAGCAGTGACACATCCACTCCTGCTCGTGGCTGACCTCCATCATCCAGGCCAACAATCATCCAGCAGTGACACGTCCACTCCTGCTCGTGGCTGACCATCATCATCCAGGCCAACAATCATCCAGCAGTGACACGTCCACTCCTGCTCGTGGCTGACCTTCATCATCCAGGCCAACAATCATCCAGCAGTGACACATCCACTCCTGCTCGTGGCTGACCTCCATCATCCAGGACAACAATCATCCAGCAGTGACACGTCCACTCCTGCTCGTGGCTGACCATCATCATCCAGGCCAACAATCATCCAGCAGTGACACGTCCACTCCTGCTCGTGGCTGACCATCATCATCCAGGCCAACAATCATCCAGCAGTGACACATCCACTCCTGCTCGTGGCTGACCATCATCATCCAGGCCAACAATCATCCAGCAGTGACACGTCCACTCCTGCTCGTGGCTGACCATCATCATCCAGCCCAACAATCATCCAGCAGTGACACGTCCACTCCTGCTCGTGGCTGACCATCATCATCCAGGCCAACAATCATCCAGTAGTGACACGTCCACTCCTGCTCGTGGCTGACCTCCATCATCCAGGCCAACAATCATCCAGCAGTGACACGTCCACTCCTGCTCGTGGCTGACCTTCATCATCCAGGCCAACAATCATCCAGCAGTGACACATCCACTCCTGCTCGTGGCTGACCTCCATCATCCAGGCCAACAATCATCCAGCAGTGACACGGCCACTCCTGCTCGTGGCTGACCATCATCATCCAGGCCAACAATCATCCAGCAGTGACACATCCACTCCTGCTCGTGGCTGACCTTCATCATCCAGGCCAACAATCATCCAGCAGTGACACGTCCAATCCTGCTCGTGGCTGACCATCATCATCCAGGCCAACAATCATCCAGCAGTGACACGTCCACTCCTGCTCGTGGCTGACCTTCATCATCCAGGCCAACAAGATGCTTGGTTTTTCGTTCATGGATTGAACAGAAGCAACCAACGATGGTTGCTACTGCCCAATCCATGAAGTCCCCCCCACCACGGAAAGGTAACCAAGCTTCGGGGGGGATGGGTGTTTACCCTGACGCCAACGGAGAAACTCAATATTAGTGCAGAGATCTTTTCCTCGGTAAAGAAAGTGTAGCCGGACTCCGCCCTCATGAGGTTACTGCACGACAGCAAAGATCACCCTTTGGTAGGCTGTGCTATAGGCAGCACAGCTCCGTCAAAGATCTCACTCCATAAGTGAACTTATATAGATTCCTTTTTGAACATTTTGTCTTGTCTATAAGGAACTCATCAGTTCTTCTCCAGTGAAAGCAAAAAATCATCGAGAAATTCATTTGCTTCCTCAATATCAGGATCTTGTGGCTCTGTGTGGGGGACGGGGCTGGTGGGCTGTGTGTCTGGCTGTGTCTGGAGAGCGGGGCTGGTGGTCTCTGTGACTGGCTGTGTCTGTGGAGCTGGGCTGGTGGTCTCTGTGACTGACTGTGTCTGGGAAGCGGGGCTGGTGGTCTCTGTGACTTGCTGTGTCTGGGGAGCGGGGATAGTGGTTTCTGTGACTTGCTGTGTCTGGGAAGCGGGGCTGGTGGTCTCTGTGACTGGCTGTGTCTGGAGATCAGGGGAAGTCTTGGGTATAAATTTCAATATACTGTGAGCGATATCGTCTCTCAACCGATTCCTCTCGATCTTCTCTTGCACGGCCTTCATGATACGTTTGGGCGGCTTTCTCCATTTTCTTTGCATTTCAGTTGGTGATCCTGCGCCATCGAGCCACATGATACCAGAATAGTATCGTTCCTGTTTGCCAACGGGTCCAATCTTGGTGTCACACATGATGCCGAGTGAACCCAAATGGCGGCCGATGTTTACGTTGGAAGCCACGGGCTCGTTATGTATCTTGCAGTAACTTTCATACCGTTGCTGCAGCTCTTTCCTGCTGATAAGGTACCGCTTCATAGTAATAGTCTTTCCCTTCATTTGAACGAAGGTATTCATGAAACTAACAAAGGAAGCCTTTCCTTTGTAATCCCGTTTGTAGTAACAGAAGGCCATTGAAGACGTGCACTGGGTCAGGTGAAGTAACACAGACTAACAAGATAGTCCTCTAATCAGTGGTCCTGTATCAGCACTGAACTCGAAATACGTCAGAACGACAATTTCAACCCAGGGCTGGAGGCCCAATTGATGATATTCTCACGTCTTGCTCAACCAAGTAACCTCGGTTAGACCTTGTTTATATTCAAATATAGTAAAGTTAATATAGTGAAGCTTGATGATTCTATTCATATGTAAGTTGCATTGTAGTTTGTGAATATATATATATATATATATATATATATATATATATATATATATATATATATATATATATATATATATATATATATATATATATATATAAATATATATATATACTTATATTCAATAATGGATGGAACTTGGCTCCTAAGGTGATTTTGTTGTTGGAGTGGGACCTCCAGCCATTCTGTCCACCTTTTCCCTTTCTAGACATGTGGTGGTGCATTGGGTAGTGTGGCAACCTTCGTCTTCATCTTTTTGGGTGCAGGCTTGGAAACCTCGTGGAGTAGTTGTGGGGTTTGCTTCTTTGCTGCACCTGATATAGGCATCTGGGCGTAGCTATCTACCCGGGCTGGTGGGTCAGCCACCATAGCTACACGCTCACTCGGTACCTGGGCTGGTGGACGAGCAGCCTTCCTTTCTTCCATGGCTACAGTTTGCCTAACGACCTGGGGTTGTGGAGCAGCCATCCTTACTACCACCCAGGTTGGTTGGGCAGCCTTCTTTCGTTTCTTTGCTACACCCTTCTGGTTGGGCTGGTTGGGCAACTTTCTTTTTCCTCTTCTTCGATACAACCTGCCAACCGAATTCGTTTGCTGGTGGGTCCGTTTCTTTCATGGATACAACCTCTGTAGCCACTTGGGCTGGCCGGTCAACCTTCGGTTGTAGGTAAAAGTATATATATAGAATAATGTGGTTATCATCAGCAGCCAGAGGCCATTCCTCCCTCCTTGCCTGCAGAGTTCTTGATTTTCTGGAAAGTTCTACGAGATTCTGGTAAGATAAATACCATTGAGAGGACGTTGTTAGGGGACAGTCAGGTTCAGTTTAGAGTTGGTTGTGGGATGGTCCTTTTACTGTGTCGTATCAGCCAGATGGGTATTTCTTTTCACAGTTTTCGTTAAAGTTTGTTTTCTAGAGGCATGATCTAGAACACTATTTTCCATATGTTTATCATTTTTCTTGTTATAGTTTCATTATCATCATTAGTTTTGTTATTGTTGACTTTCAGATATTTGATGTTATGTTCGTGATTGCCGTGGAAGTGTCTGACATCTTGCTAGAAGACTTTCTGGTCACAATATTTCTGCACTGGGGAGTTGATCGTATTCTTTTATTGCAGGTTTTGTTATTATCTTGCTTTACATTAAGGTCTACTGGAGGTTTTCCCAATGCTGGTTGAACATATGTCCAGCAACAGGAGATGGCGTAAGATACAGTATTGATGAAACTTATCTATCTATATACCTATCTAAATATCGCTCTATCAGTCTATCAATCTAACTATCTATCTATCTATATATCTATCTTTATCTGAAAGTCAACAATAATAAAATCATTGATATATGAAGTATAACAACGTCCTCTCAATGGCAATTATCTCATCAGAATCTTCTAGAACCTTCCAGAAAACTATGAACTCTGCAGGCAAGGAGGGAGGAATGGTCTCCGGCTATTGATAAAACCATATTATTCCATATATATGTTTATATATACATATTTATGTATATATATGAATGTATATATAACCTACAGAATAATGTGGCCATCATCAGTATCGAAGAAAACTGAAAAGATGAGGTCCCACCGAGATTCGAACTCGGATTGCTGGATCCAAAGTCCAGAGTGCTAACCCTTACACCATGGGACCTGATAAGAAAAGATGTGATTTCATCTAAATGTTTTACATATAATCAACCAGAGGCCATTCCTCCCTCCCTGCCTGCAGGGTTCAAGGTTTTCTAGAAGGTTCTCGAAGATTCTGGGTAGGAACTGCCATTGAGAGGACGTAGTTATACGTATCATTAATGATATTGTTGTTGACTTTCTGATTAAGAAAGATAGATAGATAGATAGATAGATAGATAGATAGATAGATAGGTAAAAAACAGATATTAGATAGATCGATAGATACGTAAGGCTGTATATATCAACTTTCACAGAAATCATTGATATCTGCGTTATTCTGCAAGAAATACATGTACATGGATGTAGTGATAATATGGGTTAGGTATAAGACCAGTCGTGTTGAGATTGTAGTGAATGTGACCATTGACTTCAACCTTAATAGTGTAGTGAAGATAAAGTTGTAGTGAAGATAAATCTTGAAGTGACTCATAAGGTTGTTGTGAGTACAAGGATGCATCGTAAATGAGTACTTCCTACCTGAAAGTCAACAATTACAAAATTGATCAAGTATAACAACATCCTCGGACAACCAACTACAAACACCAACCATAGAGTGAACCTGACTGTCACCTAACGACGACCTCTCAAAGGTAATGATCTTACCAGAATCTTCGAGAACCTTCTAGAAAACCTTGAACCCTGCAGGCAGGGAGGGAGGAATGGCCTCTGGTTGATTATATGTAAAACATTTAGATGAAATCACATCTTTTCTTATCAGGTCCCATGGTGTAAGGGTTAGCACTCTGGACTCTGGATCTAGCAATCCGAGTTCGAATCTCGTTGGCACCTCACCTTTTCAGTTTTCTTAGAAACTGATGATGGAACTGAGCCATATAGTTGACCTTCGATGGACATATATTTCTTACGGCCCACCATTTTATTTAAGTATGAAGATCTCACGGCAGAGACGAAACGTGTGATATTCAAAATCAAAAGCCGCAATTGCCCTCATGGTAATGGTCGACATGTTTGCAGACAGATGACACAGACATGTGAGAAGTTAGACAAATATGGACGTTCCTGGTTGCTGTATAGCCTAGGTTTATCATCACTTGTAATGAAGGAGAAATGTTGCACATTATTCCACACCTTTTTATTTAGGCTAGGTCAGGCTAGGATGAATAGGGTCCATAACGTAACAGAGCTGGGAAATGCATCATATCGGATCTGTATTTGTGCAAAATGGCGCAAGTTTGTGGAAGTGATTTACGCAATGCCGGAGAGAATCCACCTCCACCAGAAATAATGTCTCAGACCATACAATATCTGCTGTTGGACGAGCAGGGGACATTAGACCAATATATTCCTGTAGTTTACTGCTCTTCCCAAACACGCAGCAAGACATTCGTAAAAGCGTTAAATTGAACCTTTCCATCGGTTTTCATATCTTTAACTACTTACACCAGTTCCAACAGATGGAAAAAATCATTTGAAAAATCAGAAATTATTTGCCTATAAAAAGCATATTGATCGATCGTACCAAATATTCAATTATTTCTGTACCCGACAAAATATTCAGTCACTCCTTTATCCGACATTTTTCCTGCTGGCTGGTGACGTTAAAGTCATATGGTAATTTACCGCAATTACATTATAGATATATTCATCTATATGGAATGGCTCAGCGTGAAGAAACATATATATTTTCACTAAATCCTCCTCTTCACTACACACCCATCTTCACTACATAGTTCTAACACAACATCTTGACTACACCATTGTATGACCACATTATCATATCATTGTGTTCTTATCTTCACCACAGCCTCGGCAAAATTGATGTTTTCTTTACACATCAGGGTAGATGGCCATCTTTATGATGACAGAGAACACACATAATATATTAAACCACTTATCATTAGTCACTTTAATCTAATTTCTGCTGATAAAAACGAATTATAATGATAATCCTTGTGTTCTGTGACGGGACATTGTACGGGTGAAGGAACTGTTGTCAGGCACATGTATTAAACTATTGAGAAATAAACTTAACTGTATTAAAGTATTAACTTCACTATATTAGACTTCTCTATATTAAGCTATGCTAGGATATGATCAGTTCCCAGGTTATATAAGGGCGGGAGCCGGGCCGAGAGCATCATTTGAGCTGTGACCTCTGTCGAGTGAACATCTCTGCTCCGCCTTGCAAGCTCCCTCAACCTTTCCTCGAACACTTCAATATGATAATGTTCACAAAGGAGGTAGGACGATCCTCCTTTGTCCAGGAGATGGAATTTGAATATGTCCATGTATTTGACATGGGCTATGGCTGTGTGGACATGGAAGTGGAATACCCAGACGTGGAAGTGATGGATGGAGTGGAACTTGGCTGTGTGGATATGGAGGTGGAATACCCAGACGTTGAAGAGATGGATGGAGTGGAATTGGTGGAATACACGGACGTGGAAGTCATGGATGGAGTGGAATTTGGCTGTGTGGATATGGAGGTGGAATACCCAGAAGTGGAATTGGAGGAAATGGAATATGGGTGAAGCTGGTATGAACGCCATATGGATTTGGTGAAGGTTGACCTCTTAATGTTTTGACGTAAAATAGGTCAACCACTGTGACCATGTGGCGGGGAGGGCCACATCCACCAACCACGAAGCGAGCCCCACCACGGAGAAGTATCCTGGCTGCATCCACGTACGAGAACCACCGCGGGATTGCCGTCATCCAGTACCCCTGCTATGCCTCCTACAAGAAGGCACTTCTTGCCAACGTGACACCACTTTCCGTCAAATGTCGCTGTGCAAAAGTGAAACCTCACCGTCCCACTGATGCTGACCAAGTGACCTCGCCCATTCAAGTGGCACTGCAGCCCACACGCCCTACCAGACCCACCATTCATGAGGAAATGCAGCCCACCACACTTGTCAGGCCCACCTTCAGGGAGACATGGCAGGTCTAAAGACCTGTCAGGTCCACCATTCAAGACCGACTTGGTCCCCCAACACATGTCAGGCCCAGCGTTCTAGACCGACTGGGACCAATAACACATGACATGTCCTACGTTACAGACCGACTGCACTCTGCATCTTGCACGGGCGTTAAAAGGCGTGTCGAGATGACACACGCTTCCCGTGCCAAAAGATTCAGTTGGTGAGGAACCTGAGTTCTTTCTTCCTGCTGGTGCTGCAGGAGAATACGGCCCTAGAGTGGACACTGGAGGCGTGTTTGTATTTGTGTTTGGGTTATCACTGAGGAACCAACACCAAGACAACTTTAGTTTCGCCCCGCCAAGAATTACGTTAATCTAGCGGAAGTCTGGCTTTCTCCCAGTAGTGGATGACACATAATATCTACGTAGGGAAGTTGAAAAACAAAGAAAGAAAAAAAATGGGAACATTATCCCGCCAAAAAAATACATAAATTCACGGGGATAATTTCCTTCGTCTTCAAAGAAAAAATGAAACTCTTCCGACGCTACCGTGCCTTCCATAAAGCAACCCTCAAAGAAATCACTTTCTACACAATGCGCAAGGATTCGGTCAGCCAATCTTCATATAGCTGGGGCTATTCTTCCCTCTGATTGATTCATTTTTCAAGATTAAGGAAAGTTATAATAAAAATATTGTATTGAGTTTCTCCGTTGGCGTCAGGGTAAACACCCATCCCCCCCGAAGCTTGGTTACCTTTCCGTGGTGGGGGGGACTTCATGGATTGGGCAGTAGCATCCATCGTTGGTTGCTTCTGTTCAATCCATGAACGAAAAACCAAGCATCTTGAGCGTAATTGTCGTTTAAATTCACTTGGTGTCAAAACTGACGCGAAAGCGGTTGTCTCAATTTTGTCAGAAATGTTTGTGCGTTTCGGCCTGATGGCGGGAGTCGGTTTGGCGCTGTGGTCATGAGAGAATACGAGGGAGATTGGCAACCGTCCCAGAAGTAGCTACAGTGAGGCCCAGCAGCTGTCCCTAATACTGTGGAAGGCACTCATGTAAGGTGTGCAGTGAGGCGCACCAGTACCAAGGGAAACGGACAATCAAAACAGCAACCTTGATCATCAGGAGGCTATCCAATGCTCAGAGTAGATAAGGACGATTATTGTATGTCTTCGCTCAGAGGATGAAAATCTTAGTATACAAGCTAGGCTTTTAAAGTGTCTCAAATCTATGGAGAATAAACAAAAATCTATGAAATTATTTCTTAAAATATAGTAACCTGTAATGAGGTTAGTGATTTTGTATATTTTATGCAACCTACGTTAACAAAGTTGATCAGGGAATTGGCCAGATATATATATATATATATATATATATATATATATATATATATATATATATATATATATATATATATATATATATATCATCTTGGTGTATGGGAAGGCCATATGGGAGACGGAGAGAGAGGCAGGAGCAGGAGAGAAATGATCAAACCTTCCCGCTTGTTCATAGTTGCTGCCTGAAATTTGTCTTCTGATAGTTCTACAGTTTTTGTTTGTGTTTGTTATACTAATTATTAACATAAGAAAATTGTAATATAATGATTAAAGAAAATTATAATAATTATAATTTAGAATTGTTATAGGTCAAGATTTGTACGTGAAGCGGAAGACCAAAATGTGGTACGGGTCAGCCATTCGTGAGTGTAAGCGACAGCTATTGATAGTTACTGGCTTTAATTTATGATCATTTATGATATCTATTTTTTACTTTTGTGTTAGCTGTTTTAAGTATTTGTTTTGTTTGCAGACTAAAACTTCTCTTATATGTTATTGTTTCTTGGGAAATTCTAGTTAATCGAGACGTTCATAAAGAATTATTTTTGGTCAGTTTGTTTTGTTTGAACAGACATGCATGGTGGTAAGGGACAGAATAAAAGTTACGGTTTGTTTATATTTGTTATTATTGATTAGTACTTTTCATTTCTAACATTAGCTGTTTAAAGTGTTTGTGTTGTATTTAGACAAAGTTCTTTTTCAAATCTTATTGATTACCACATGAAAGCTAGGCTCTATAAGTGTCAAGTAAACAATATGTGATATTTTGAGTTAAGTCGAGGTGCTATTTACCACTGGCGTTTAGATATTTGGGACCCTTGGGGATAGATTTGCCAAGATTATCACGGCCAAATTGACTGGATGGCAACCTAGGAGCTAGGCAGAATTGGATATCATAAAAACCCTAAACAGTCGGTGGTTCCTGGGGCCTACCCTCCATCCTCTTGTAACTACGCTGCTGATTAGCATTTTGTTCTTTATATTTTTCAGAGGAACAAGACACTTCTGCATCTCTGTAAAGTTAAGGACTCATTGAAATTAATTCTTCAGATATTATCTGCAGTAAAAGGTAAAGTTGACAAGTTACTTTGCTCTTCTTGATAATGGGTCTCCCCTGATGTTTTCAATTAATGTTTAGCCTACCTAAATTTTCCATTCGCACTAATATATTTGGATTGTGTACGCAGACTGTAATTTGAAAGAATGGCCTCGCTGAGCCCCAAGATGACCCTGTTTAAGAGAATACTTTTATTGTGAAGTAAAAATGTCGTACAAGATGTAAATCATTTCCAAAGCTTTTCTCTTTTCCTCATGTTGCCACATTAAATTATTTAGTTGAGCTAGTTTGTTTTTCCTTGAAACTGCATGAAATATTCATATGTGTGTAACTATGATTATTCCATTGATAATTTCATTTCATGGATTTTCCATGCTTTATGCTGATATCTATCTTCTTGTGTTTAATTATTTCATTCTGGTACCAGTTTTCACAACACATTATGTACTTTTGATTCTTGTATTTGGTCTCCAGTTTATTCTTGCATTATGGCTTCACCAGTCTAGCGACAACAAAATTGGCTGTAATATTACTAATCCATGCAAACTGTTTCATTGTTTATCTTTGCTATGTATTGTACACCTCCAGTTGCCTTTTTTTTGTACCTTGCATCAAACCAATAATTTTCATATGTATTCCTCTCAGTGTTATTGTTTACCAGTAAATTAGTTTATGTACATGATTGCAGTCAGTTTTGTGTTTAAGGTTATTATATTTCTAGTCCTGGACATTTTAGTGTTGTGTGTTCCATATGTTATCTTTAGCTTCTATGTTAGAGGCTATTTTTGTTTCTTATTTGATATATTATATATGGAGAGTCTTCCTACGATCATAATATTATGTTTGTATTAAACCATGTTCACAGCTCCCTTACCGACTGCCACTGTGGTGTTGTGTGTTTTAGTTATCAGTTTTGTTTCTTGAATTAGACCATCGTTGGGATATTGATTTCATCCCATATTTCTACTCCTTGTATATTTCGACATGAAGGATATTATATGGGAAATCTATACTGCCATAACCTTAACAACAATATTGTTTTCCTTTAGTAAGCTTAACAATATTATTTTTCATTTAATGAGCTTAGCAATATCTTTTTCCCATTGGTGTGATTGACAATATTTTTTTCCCTTTACCATTGCTCTTACTACGTCTCTTCAGAAAACTAGTATAAAAATGGTATTTTCACTTTCAAAGTAATGTAATGACATAACGACTAAAAGATCTGATAACATACCAACCTCTTTAAAGTTAACAGGTGATCAATTTGAGACCTGTCATTCACCGGTGTAAAGTTAATTTTTGTGCAGTGTGTTGTTTAAGGTTATACTCAGGCATCTGAAGAATTCACACATATGTTAACTACAGGGAGGTAATGGCCAGGTCATCTAACTACTAATTCCAGCTTATGACATGTGTTCATAGTGCCAATTATATCAAAAAGCACTACTACAATTTGTGCTTTAACTACAGTCAGTGGTATCACCTCCACTGTACATCACTGTCATCCACTGGAGACTACTCAGAACACTGGACGTACAGCAACCATTCAGAAAATAACTTACAACACTCCGTCACAAACACCTTCACCTCGAGCACAAATTTCCAATAAACAGCATTACAGAATGCACATTTTCAGTCTTCATAAATAGATCATTCTACGCCACAGAACTGCAATGACAAACTAAAGATTTTGCAATTCGGTGCTAGTAATGATAAGAACAAATACATGGAAATTCTCAGCTGACTAAGAGAATGCAGTATCCTTGTAGCACTCATCTAAGGAGCTAGTCTCACATCCAGATCTATTCTCCCACCTTTCTAACCCCTCACAGGAGTAGGTGCTCATAACACTTATCCACCAAACCATAATTTTCTCCACACCTAACACGATACAACCGCTCACAGACAACAACAATATCCTATAAACACAGTACTAGGGGCAAGATAATCAACATCTGCATACCTCCTCACTCTACATACCCCATAAGATACACTACCCAACAGCAGAACCTCGGTAAGATGCTCCCATTATTAAAGATTTGAATGTCCACTTTGTTCAGCCTTCACACTTATGATCTCTGAGGTGAATTTCTTCAACTGTAACTTCTCAGTATACTTAACCTATGCAACCAACCAACCAACCAGACTCCTAGTCCACCAGCTCCTGCAGCTAACTTTGTGAAACAACATTCTGCTCACACCAGCATTACATGGAAGGATGCTATGGCAACCATCCTCTGACCACTTACCCATCCTGAGCACACTCCATCCAGCTCACCCAGTCAATACAAAAGACAGCTGCCTGGGTCAGAGGAGTGCAACGTGACGACCACCTGAGTGCTGGATCACTAAACAGGCGTCACTAACCCCCCAGATACCCAGGCGGTTAGTACTGGTAATATACGTCCCTGGTTGTTAGCTTCCTACAAACTACTACCTACTCCCATAAATTACACACATCGTAAAGTAAAGAAACCACCTTACACATAACCACTCACCATTGATAGAAATCAGAGATCAAATCAATATTCTTAAATAAATCTATCATTAACCTAATCATATAGAGGCTAACAGATAACTGGCACTCCTTCATCAACACAGTGAACCGAAAGACCCACATCACCACTCGTCTCACCAGTCCTCACTCATGAAGCACACCTGACTCATCACAGTAAAATCCATTGCCCCAAAGAACTTACAAACATACTCATGAGATACTTCTCAAACATTATCCACAAACCAATCTCGCCTTTAAAAAAGAAAGTTGTGAAAAATCTACCCAAAATCCATTCAGAGACAATCACCCTCGTACCCTTCACTCCCTCTGATACAAACAGTGCCTTTAAAATCTCAGGGAATTTCCTCCTACAGACCCTAATAATGTAACAGACTTTCACATGAAACACTATGGTCCATTTGCTAATGGGTTTGGAAGCCTCTCACCAACATGCTCTTGAACTGGCCCAAATGCAGCAGTCACAAAACCAGTCTTCCACCACCTAAAACAGTGTACCTGGACAGAAGTCCCACAGACTTTACATATGTAATGAAAATAGATAATTAAGGTTTTTCGTAGTCATTGATTATGTTAAAATTTAAAATTTTCTGAGTCTATTTAGCCTAAATTTTGTGAATCTATTTAGCGTATGTGAGCACATTAAAAAAAATGGGTAGTAAGGATAACAATCTGACCTCAACAGGAAATATGTAAACATTGTGTTAGGGATGAATGTTTCACAATCAAAGGTTCAGCTAAGGATTTAAAAACTTCCATTAGTTTCTTGTATATTAGATGTCCTCGCTGCTCTGACATCTAGAAACTGTACCTTTGATAGAGGTTATATTTTAACATTCTTTCAGTTCTATGTAGCCCTTAAACTTGCACCTTTAAAATGCATTTTTGTTGCTTAACATTCTGTTTGGTGACTTTCCAAGGCATATTTGAAGGCAAGTCTGCCTCCACATTGATGGATCTATTAGGTCTTGCAGAACAACAGATGCTGCTGTCCTCAAGGCAAATGACCTGTATGTAGAGAAGGTCAAGAATCATTGTTTAAGCTTGTATCTAAGAGAATTGATATGATATACAGTTTGTTGTGCAACTATGTAGCTATTTTCCTGACAGTGGAAAGTATAATCGGTTTATTTTTCAGAAATCAGTTTGATGAATCCTGCCCTGAGCCCTTGCTTGCTTAATTCAAAATGAACTGCATTAAGATGTTGCAGCAAATATTGGAGAAGGCTTACATGCACTTAAGCATACAGATGCTTGACTAGGAAGCATCATAATTTCTAGACACTGCCAATCCCTCCTCAGAAAAGTCAGCAGACCCTGCAGTCTCAGCCATCTTGTTCAGACCAACAACCCAACTATTCCAAGGTCAAACATAAATGAATCTTTTCTCTGTAATGTGAAAATTCCTGCAGCAATGTAGAACTTTCAGAGCTATGTTGTATATGTTCGTGGTAAAGGCTACTTTAAAATGTCATACATGTTGTAGGGGTTTCATATGATGAATCTTTTTTCATGTTCAAAGGAGGAAGTGGTTCTTAAAGTAGTGGAGCCCTTTTTTTGGCTTCTTTGAGAAAAAGACTTGTCTGCTACTGCTGGCATCATGCCACGCCTGTTTTATGCTGAACTATCATAACATTGTCATATTGAGAGAGCAATGTGGAGGTTTTAAATACTATGACTTACTTGCACACATACGGGAATCACTAGCAGGGCGAAGCTGGCTATCTAGTGGTGTGCTCACCACCCATCAGTACCAAATAATTTCCTGTCAAGTGGAAAAATGAAACTCTGATCTAACATTTCTCACAGAAACTGAAAACAAGGTGTAGGGAAATGGAATGACAGTGGTCAAAGATAAGAGAAAATGAATTATACTGTAGCATGACAGGCATGAAAGAGCTGGTCTTCAGAAGAGTTAAAACAGAGATTTTATAAGGAATACAATATAAATCTTAAAGTAGCGCTTACAAAAATCCTATAAGGCAACTTGCAATAAGTGTGATCTTAGAACACATGATAATCACAGTCCAACCAGGTGTAGCTCTCAAAAACCAATGAGGTAGCAAAGTTGAATAACAATACAAAGGCTAACTGAACAATGTGCAAAGGTGAATAAAAATAATATTCATGTATAGGATTTTTGTAAGCTCTACAGTAAATTTGATGGAAGGTACTAAATTGTTATGTAAGGGGAGAAATATTTGTAAATTTTCATTTGTTCGTCAAACACAAAGAACATCATCTACATATCTAAACCAAATTGCATTAGAAGGTAAGATATCCTTTAGTAATTTTGTTTCAGAAAATTCCATATAAAGATTACTTAGTACAGGTCATACAGGTCATACCAAATTTTTGAGCATAATAATCTCCATTGAATTTAAACACACAGTCTTTTATACACTATTTTATCAGTTCAATGAAATTTGACTTTGAAGCAGGTAAATGAATATCATCCAAGACATCAAATAAATATTCTAAAAGGTCATCAACTGGAACTTTAGTGGAAAGTGAGGAAACATCAAAGCTAACTAGTTTAAAATCAAAATTAACATTGATATTGTATAGCTTGTTGACTAAATATACATTGTTCATGATACTAGAATTTGATACCTTACCCAATAAAGGGCTTAAGAAAGAAACTAACCATTTTGACAATTCATATGTGATGGAGCCTACTGAACTCACTATAGGTCTTGCTGGAAAATTCTGTTTATGTGTTTTGATAAGTCCATACATATACGGCAATGAAGGGGACAAAGATGACAAACTTTTGATAAGAGAGATGTTACCTTTCAACAACAACTTCATCTCTTTATTGAAATGAGAATTAACTGCTTCTAAGGGAGTTTTACTAAGTTTAGAATATGTTGTGTCATCATTTAGAAGATCATTCAATTTAGATAAATAGTTACTTTTGTCTAAAATCACAACAGAGTTAGACTTATCTGCTTTAGTAATATGTATATCCTTGTCTTTCTTTAAGTTGTTAATAGCTCTTATGAATCTTTTAGGGCAATTAGCTTCCACTGGTTTTGACAAACTGGCATACACTAAACCCTTACAGATATTAATTTCATCATTACTTAAATTACTCTATTTTTCTAAATTACAAAAAGACTTTGTGACATCAACACAGCTGGCTTCCCTGTCAGGGCACACAAAACAAACCATAGCCTAATGCACACAAGGAATCTTTATCTAGTTTATTAGGTAGGTTTACCACAAAAGATGGGTTTGTGTTCTTGGTCCGGTTGCTGTTTTCAGTGAGATGGTCCAACTTACAATTTAGTGACACTTGTAGCCTATTGCATTCTTTCCTTAATTTATCATAGCAATAGTCCAACATCCGGTTCTTCCAGTGTGTCGGTATTGCCATTTGAAAGGCACGTTTCTTCTCTCTTGAAATGCGAAAAGCCTCCTCCATTTCAAGTTTCTTTAATTCAATGTTTTTCTTTAAAATGATATTTTGGAATTGGTCAAATCGTCGACCAGACAGCTGAAACAAACGTTGAGGTAGGACAGATCTTGGCATCATTTGTTCATCAAGGCATTTCCTAAGAAATCCAAATCGTAACTTCAGTTGGTAAGCCTTGATTAGCGATTTGGAGAAAGTAGTAACGAAAGGAGAAAGTCCAAGACAGCTTGTAGAGAAGAAATAGAAGAGCCGTGTGGAATCCATGTTGGAAAGGATTACAATTTTGCGCGTCATCAAGATATTCCTATGAATCCACGGGGAAAATGAAACACGATAAGCTCCCAAGTGCACTTTCGTGTATTAATCACATCATCAGGGGAGACACAAGAGAGAAATATGTCAGTTGATATACATCGAAGAGACAAAGCTAGGAGCCATTTGGTAAACATGTGATTGTCCAAAACATACAACGAGCGTTCATAAACTTATCATTTTACAAATTTTATCAACAATAAAGTTATCTAATTTGTATAGACCATCACTAATATTAAGATTATAATTCTTTGTGTACTTCATAATAGAAGATTCAATGATATTCCTCTTGGTAATAGAGTTAGAGTTAATAACTGAGTTGGCGTTACTCCAGTCAATACAATGATCATAGTTTTTAACTTGATTAAACAAGGCAGATAAGTGTAACTCTGTTCTGATTTTAGACAAAAGTAACTATTTATCTAAAATGAATGATCTTTTAAATCATGACACAACATATTCTAAACTTAGTAAAACTCCCTTAAAAGCAGTTAATTCTCATTTCAATAAAGAAATGAAGCTGTTGTTGAAAGGTAACATTTCTCTCATCAAAAGTTTGTCATCTTTGTCCGCTTCATTGCCATATATGTAAGGACTTATCAAAACGCATAAACAGAATTTTCCAGCAAGACCTATAGTGAGTTCAGTAGGCTCCATCACATATGAAATGTCAAAATGGTTAGTTTCTTTATTAAGCCTTTATTGGGTAAGGTATCAAATTCTAATATCATGAACAATGTAGATTTAGTCAACAAGCTAAACAATATCGATGTTAATTTTGATTTTAAACTAGTTAGCTTTGATGTTTCCTCACTTTTCACTAAAGTTCCAGTTGATGACCTTTTAGAATATTTATTTGATGTCTTGGATGATATTCATTTACCTGCTTCAAAGTCAAATTTCATTGAACTTATAAAATTGTGTATAAAAGACTGTGTATTTCAATTTAATGGAGATTATTATTCTCAGAAATTTGGTATGGCAATGGGTAACCCTCTTTCACCTGTACTAAGTAATCTTTATATGGAATTTTCTGAAACAAAATTAGTAAAGGATATCTTACCTTCTAATGCAATTTGGTTTAGGTATGTAGATGATGTTCTTTGTGTTTGACCAACAAATGAAAATTTACAAATATTTCTCCCCTTACTTAACAATTTAGTACCTTACATCAAATTTACTGTAGAAAAATGAAAATAATGGTATGTTACTATTTCTAGATTCCATGATCCATAGACAAGGAAACAAGTTTAAGTTTAGCATATACAGGAAACCCACCAATGTATGCTCATATATCCATTATTACTCATCTCAACATGATCAGTACACCTGCACCCTGAGCCACCGACTCTCGCTCCACTTACAAGAAGGTGGAATCAAACATCACCATGAACAAAAGCATGGAACGAGACTAACGAGGGAGATTATAATGAATAACATCAAAATCATTACTAGTTGTAGTGATCGCAGGAGACTACAGAGATTAGAAGCCATTCACATAAGAGAGGAAGCCGCTGTCATCAACATCCAGACAAACATGACCACAGCCTTATAGCTCTATGATGGCCCGCCAATAGGACGTAGAGCTGATAATGCCTTGTCAAATTCCCGATTGCTCAGATGTGATTAATTACTGTGTTGTTACAAACATTCCATTATACAAAGGAATGTAAAGGTATCCATACAGCAGTGGACCACTGGGTCACTTCGAGGTTGATGGTGATAGTGGAAGATATCAGGAACTCACACATTAGTGTAGTGGAAGATATCAGGAACTCACACATTAGTGTAGTGAAAGATATCAGGAACTCACACATTAGTGTAGTGGAAGATATCAGGAACTCACACATTAGTGTAGTGGAAGATATCAGGAACTCACACATTAGTGTAGTGGAAGATATCAGGAACTGACACATTAGTGTAGTGGAAGATATCAGGAACTCACACATTAGTGTAGTGGAAGATATCAGGAACTCACACATTAGTGTAGCGGAAGATATCAGGAACTCACACATTAGTGTAGTGGAAGATATCAGGAACTCACACATTAGTGTAGTGGAAGATATCAGGAACTCACACATTAGTGTAGTGGAAGATATCAGGAACTCACACATTAGTGTAGTGGAAGATATCAGGAACTCACACATTAGTGTAGTGGAAGATATCAGGAACTCACACATTAGTGTAGTGGAAGATATCAGGAACTCACACATTAGTGTAGTGGAAGATATCAGGAACTCACACATTAGTGTAGTGGAAGATATCAGGAACTCACACATTAGTGTAGTGGAAGATATCAGGAACTCACACATTAGTGTAGTGGAAGATATCAGGAACTCACACATTAGTGTAGTGGAAGATATCAGGAACTCACACATTAGTGTAGTGGAAGATATCAGGAACTCACACATTAGTGTAGTGGAAGACATACAGATAATCTAAAGATAAACCTGTATATTGTCAGTTTGACTAATGATGAGTCGCAAATAATGTTAGTCTTGAACTTGAAGGTAAATATTTATCAAGTTTATTGTGAACGTATCTATAATGCTGCTTCCAACCACTCTAACTGGTACATTATTCCATGTTAACAATCATATTGAAGATAAAATACTTCACCTCATCTGAGGTCAAACGTTTGCCCACCATCATTACTACGAGTGACATCAGACGTGACGTCATTAGTAGATAGATATCTATACCTCATAGTGATTTTTGTTGGTAATACAGATAGTTAGTTTCGCTCTATTTCCAATGAACGTAACTTTAAAGTAAAGTACACACGGTAAAAATGTATCTTCCCGGATGTGTCCGATGAATTTAGAAATGATCAATACGACTCGTGTTGTCTGGGTAGGGTTGGTGAGTGTGAATGTGGACATGTTTCCTCATAATTATGGCAACTCATCTTTATCGTTAATTCCATCGAAATATGAAATTGATATACAATTCAATATTACAATTTGTCCCAGCATTGGCACGGGGTCTTATCATATGATCATGATGAAATTGGTTCATAGTTAGACCTGCCAAGTCTCCTCAAATATGGAATGTTTCTAATTGTTGGATTCACCAGGTCTCCATATGAGTGGTCTGTACCATGACAGGTCGCTAGGTCTATGCTTGGTACGGGCCCTCACCTCAGCCCGGCTCTTTATCTGATCTTGACTAACAGGTAGTTTGTTGTTAGGGAGGCTGGCTGCCTGGCTGGCACAGGGCTTTACAATATGACGGATCTCTTTGTACCAGGTAAACATACATGTGTATTATTGGAGTGATCAGAATATCTCCTTTATGACCAAACAATTTAATGGTAGTATTTCGTATAGAGTCAATGTAATGTTGGTATATTTGAAAACATATGAACAGTCATAAAGCCTGAATCCATAGTATATGTCAAACATTAAAGTTATATACATGTTGACTTTTATCATTACCAGTACAACATTGGTGAACTAATGGTCTTCAACCGGCGGTATGCACAACCTCAACAATCAGGAGTTGTTCATTATTTCTGTTATAAAGACTCAGGTACGTCATCCAAGGTAATGATTACTATCTTCTTTACAAGGATCACTTAAACTTGGAATAAAAAGATAATAAATTAAGAACCATATGTATATATATAAACATGGAGATATATGTATCTACTTGAGTCAGACGAATGCGTTATATACTTAAGAATGTGACTGACAACTTAAAGAATAAGGTACAAACATGATAATTCTTGTGATAAAGGATTTGTAACAAATATGTAGTGTGTTGCATCAAAATGGTTCTTAAAAACGAAGGCCTTTTAGCCAGTAAAGATGATAAGAAATTGAAAAAAGGTGTTAAAAGCATCATAATTATAAGCCCCAGAATATATCATCCTCTGGATATCTAAAATAAAATCCAACGCAAAATAACTAGGTTAAAACAGTATTCATTCAGCATTTAAGAAAATATGTACTTTCACTCTCCTTATCTCCTATCATCATTTCTTATGTTTACTTCCAACAAATGTCTTGTATATCATATAAAGATTCGTTATAGGTATTTGGTGAATATTGTCCAGCGACGCGTTGTATAACTCTCTGTTGTCAAAGTTCACCGGTGGAGTAGATCATATATTACAAAGCTGTGTCTCTCCACACAGATGTTACACGTCCCAGGTTAAGATATTTCCTTGATATGGCGTTTATCTAACATTGATATGTCTTCTATAAAGATCTGTAAACACGTTCTCCTGCGGGTCGATACCTAACGCTTTCGTATTAATCATTTGTAACTGACCAAGCATCACAAAGTTGTGTCACTTCCCACACTGTGTTTCATTATTCATTCAAACTATATTTGTTTCATCATTGATTTCATCCTTACAATAAATATTTATGTTTGTAATTTTCTTGATCATATCATTAGTCAGTTGAAGTGCACAATACGCTTGTCAACCTGGCCAGTCTACTGTTTTGGTGATATTATTCACAAGGTGTAACAGGACTCCATCCGTCAGCTGTGTCACCACCAGTGACAAGTCATCCTTAGCAAGGCTGTGTCATCCTCAAAGGACGGAGAGAAATAGTACAGTCTCGTCAAAGAACCTTCTTGCTCTAGAGTGTCCATCATCCCCTGCTCCTGTGTGGAGTGCAGCAGCCACGAAGGTGTAGGAGCGCCATCAAAGGTGTGCTGGTGATGTGTGGTAATGATAATAATACTGTTCACACCATCATCAACAACCATTTCTCAGGTTTGTCTATTATACTTGTCGTCACTGATGATTTTCTTGGATGTACATCCTTCTATATTAGGTTGTTCCATCTGTTCACACAATAATACGTTGAAAGGATTGTTAGATGACTTAAAAGTAGAATATATAAAGGATTCATTACCGACTCACCTTCCATATGTCGCTGTACGTTTGAATCCACCATTCGTCTTACGAACAGGGTGAGAGCGTGTACGGTCTCAGAATTATCTTGAACCTCTGGGAAAACTGTTCAAGATGATTCGATTGATGGTTATAACATGACCTTTACCGCAGGTATGACCCTTGCAATCAACAGGGGTGAAAACCTTAATTATATGGGCCAAATATTTAGTGAGCGTGTGTATGACCTTACAAATATCTTCAACACGTGAAGGTGTTCAAGTATTTTTGGTCGGGGATCATGACTAACTTGTTGACTTTATTAGCCCTGGCAGTCGATGAGCCACAAGCCCAAATAACCAACCAACCTGGCGATTATTTAGATGTCTTGCTTCACTGACAATGTAGCACCTGGGTTGAGGCCAAGGACTTGTTACCCTCCTCCTTTCAGTCTGTTTTTCTATCTCTTCCTCACAACACTCCCGAGAACCCTCCAGCAAACTCCACCACACTCCCCTTCCTGCCAAACCCTTCCCTCTACGTCGTCAGTAATCAAGACAGACATTCATAGCTTCATATGCAGCTACCTGCTGGGCCTGGACCATCATTTTATGTTGAACTTATGGTTCACATTCTGGCTTCATAACCTTTAGGTGATAGCCCTTAAATCCAACAACATATATACATCCTGTTATACAACTGATGTTACTGTCTGACGTATGTATGGTGCGGCTTGATGACCTTACCTGCTGATGGTCAAACATGTTATCATGTTGCAAATATCGTGATTTGTATGTTTTGTTGTGTGGCACAGATTCTGGTGTAGATATCTTTAATAACCTTTACCAGTTACTATCCAGTATAGTGAACGATAGACAGACTTACGTGTTACAGACTCCGTATGATAAACACCTGACGAATCTCGACACAAACATTTATCTGTTGGGTAAGATCAGAGAACGAGTCGTCCAGTGGCAGAACATAAACCTACAACACGTAACAACAACAACAACAACAACAACAACAACAACAACAACAACAACAACAACAACAACAACAACAACAACAACAACAAACAACTGTTATGTGAAGATCTAGTTATTCAAAGTGAGATGATCACAAGGAAGTTAGGGATATAGAAGAGTAGGAGTGAGGTATAAGCTGGAGGCGGACCCACCCACCGTGGCTGGTGCTATATAGAGCAGTGAGGGATAACACCATATCTTAACCCCTGGTGATGTGTGAGCTTATAAACACTGGTGGTATTTATGGCGGCCACCAACCAGGAAGTAATGTTCACCAGGTATTGCTCTGCTCTACACTGATCCAACAACTACAAGGATAATGTTGTTATAACCTTCTTGATCATGCTGGTTATAGAAGTATTATAGATACATGTTGGTGACACAAGGATAATGTTGTTATAACCTTCTTGATCATGCTGGTTATAGAAGTATTATAGATACATGTTGGTGACACAAGGATAATGTTGTTATAACCTCTTGATCATGCTGGTTATAGAAGTATTATAGATATATGTTGGTGACATATCATAATGATGGTCTCGTCTGGTGTCCACATAACCACAGTACTTTACTACAGTACATACAGTAATATCAGTCGTAACAACACTATGTATGTAGTCGTGATTACCGTAACATGTGAGTGGCAAGATTGGATGACGTAACGTAACAATATCAGACTTGATCATTCTCAATTGTTTAGATGGATCATGTAATATTTGGCGTTGCTTCATGTTTTATCAGATGATAAAATGATGGCTGGCCTAATGACCTTCACAAGTCAGTGGTCATTAAATCCAACACAGCAACCAACCACTCAGGATGACCAGGAGGGAGCCACCTGGTGCAGACCAAGTGTACCAGCCTGGTGGAGAGGATCAACTGCTCCACCTCAGGATAAGAGCTGCTCAAGTTCTGTAGTGAGGGACACTCCAAGTGGCATGTGAAACTACCAGTCTTAGTTATAAACTACCGACCGGCTGGCCGGTGGGTGGCTGTGGCCAACATGAACCCAGGGGCTACACACACACACACACACACACACACACACACACACACACATAACCTATAATATTATCTAGTATTTTCTTCAGATGGATATCTTACACCTTGATTATAAAAGCCAAAGAAAAATTTATAAAAACATATACATATATTTCCACACGTGTAGATATATGTTATGTATTGAAATGTGGCGGAAAAATTCCTTATATATTAACAAACGTGATTGAGGACTTAAAGAATCTGGTACAAACATAATGGTTATTGTGATAAATGATTTATTTATGATAAATATGTATTGTGTTGCATTATAATGGTTGTTCAGAACCAAGGTTCTTAAACCTGAATCAGTGAAATACTATCAGAAATAGAAAACCTGTTAAACATAAACATTTATAGCGATTAACCACAGAATATATCTTACTGTGGGTATTGAAAAGAAAATCCATTGCAAGGAGCTAGTTTGATGCAGGAGAATTTAATTTTTCAATAAAATATTTACCTCTACATCCCTATTCTTTCGTCATCATTTCTTATGTTTACTATCAAGAAATGTCTTTTATCTAACATAAAAATTCTGTATAGGTATTTGATTAATGTTCTCCAACGACGCGTTGTATAACTCTTCGTTAGTGAAGTTCATTTCGTGTAATGGATCATGCATTACAAAGTTGTGTCTATCCACACAAGTGTTACACGTCCCAGGTAAAGATATATTCTAGAGATAGTGTATATCTAACATATATATGTGTTTTATAAATATTTATAAAATGGTCTCCTGAGGGACAATACCTAAGACTTTCGTATTAAAGTTGATCAGTTGTAAGTGATCAAGCATTACGAAGGTGTGTCCATTGCCACAGGTGCTACTGATCCCTGGTAAAGGTATTTTACAATTTTTGTTTCCTTAACCCTTCTAGTTATCTATGCTTCATCTCTGGCTTGATCCTTGCAAGTGACATTTATGGTGTGTAATTCTCTTAATTCTTATCATACAATCAATCAGTTGAGGTGCAGAACACGCTGGTCATCCTGGTCACTCCACTCTGTCACATACTATTATTGAAAAGGTGTTACCGGACTCCACCCGTAAGTCGTTACACCAGGAATGACAAGTAACCTTGGGGAAAGGCTGTATCATCGACCAGGGAAGGGAAGAAATAGCACAGTCTCATCGAAAACTTTTTCGCTTCATAGATTTGCCATCAACCCCTGCTCCTGTGTAGAGTGTGCAGCAGCCACGAGGTGTAAGGAGCAGTCCATCAAAGGTGTGCTGGTGAATGTGTGTAATGATAATAATACTGTTCACCACCATCAACACCACCATTATCCAGGTTTTGTTCTGTCCTACTTGTCGATCGCGCAACGTAACTCTGTCATTGCATATGTCTTCCTTGAATCGTACACCTCCCTATATTTCACATGGTCGCCAACTATTGTAGACAATAATAGTTTTGAAAGGACTGTTAGGAGACTTTAAAGTGGACCATATAAAGGATTATGACCTAATAACCTTACATAGTCTCTCTCCGTTAGAATCCAACATTGGTCCGATGAACAAGG
>NC_092293.1:1160430-1210261 GCF_036320965.1 Panulirus ornatus
GAGAGAGAGAGAGAGAGAGAGAGAGAGAGAGAGAGAGAGAGAGAGAGAGAGAGAGAGAGAGAGAGAGAGAGAGAGAGAGAGAGAGAGAGAGAGAGAGAGAGAGAGAGAGAGAGAGAGAGACTGCACAACCATATTGCCTCCATATGTACTGAGACTCACAACAGTGATACGCCTTACTTGTATATGGTTCATTCAGACCAGACGAGCTTAGCCCACCTGGACAGACGTGAGATGAGACGCGGAATATGACGGTAACATTACCATGTCACGACAGCCACCGACCCACCGGTGCACCACGGATCAGGCGATGCAGAGACGGGCAGCATGATGACGACCCTGGCTGCACCTGGACACTGGGGACGTCCAACATGATGACGACCCTGGCTGCACCTGGACACTGTGGACGTCCAACATGATGACGACCCTGGCTGCACCTGGACACTGGGGACGTCCAACATGATGACGACCCTGGCTGCACCTGGACACTGGGGACGTCCAACATGATGACGACCCTGGCTGCACCTGGACACTGTGGACGACGATGACGAAGGGAGACTCTTCAAGCAAACCTCATCATAAGTTTACAAGGACGATCTCTTTGTGTTTTGTGTCATCCACTAAGGAATATTTGTCAAGCGTTTGGTGTGTCCACAACTGTTTTATACCTTCGGAGTTGTATTTCTTCCTCTCGTGTATCACTAACATTGACTCTCGGGTCGCATGAGTTTCACTACAACGAAATTCGCAGACGTTACTAAAGGTGAGACGTAAGACCACGTCAGGTTGTCAACAGATGCGACAAATTGACATAACTATCGTAAAATGGTACATTGGATTGTGTTTCCTGCTTGTTTAATTCTTGCTTTGTTTGCATTAACATTTGTCTATTGATTTATAGATTATGGCTGAAGATAACCATTGTCAACTCTTCATAATTAATGATGGTCTGTGGTAGGTTTACTCCCTACACCCATCATCCTTCTTGGTCCCAAATCTATTTCAGGCCACCCAGACCACTGGTGCCTTGTGGATGTACCAATGTGACCCTATGTTCGTACAATTGTTCTTAAGCCCGTTTCTTAGGCAGTGTTACCTCTGTGTTTTGTGAAAATTGTCTCCTTACCAGTGAGTATTGTAAGAAAATGGTTTAATAGTCTATCTTGCAACTGCATCAGCTACTACAGATAATCAGAAAGTGTAAACATTCACCGGTTCATGAATGCCAAGCGGTTGTTCAAGCCAGGCAAAATGTGTGGATGACCTTGACGTAGTAAGCAATGTGTTGATGAAGTTATGGCCAGTGGTGTGGCGAGGTAGGGTCTGGGCAGGCAGGACACGATTGAGTGATGTTTCGTATCGTCAAGCCTCATTCCTTCCCTTGTCTATGTTTTACTTTTGATGACATTCATAGAGAATGCAGCTAAGGAGTTACGTTTTCTATACACAACATAGATGCTATTCGTTTTTACAAAATCGTAGTTTACTTGCAAACGGTAAAATCACTCATATGTAGCTTTGCCAGGTTTCCTCCTAAATTTGTTCTCCATATTAGATTCATCATACGTCAACGTAACAACTTAAAACAGAGATGGTCACGAAGTACAAAGATTAAAAATGATGAAAGGCTTTGATAATCTCGATCTAACAAATCACCTAAGGCTAGATCTTCTGATCTAAGTCGTATTAATGGATGCAGTCTGGTGGGAAAACATTCTACCTTCACTGAGGCCAAGTGTTATTTGCTCAACCTAATTGTTAACATACAGACTGATGATTCCCCTGCAACTTCCATGGTATACACACTGACCAACTTGGCAAGTGGTACACCGAGTACAACGCCACACCTCCTGACTCCTTCCCAACCGACATGATGAAGGTCATGGACAACTTGTATGACCGCTACCTAACATTACCTGGACCCAAGATGACATTAAAGATTATTGATAAATTCTATCTTGCTTGAGAGAACAAAATCTTTAATACTAAAGAATGATGGAAAGAAAGAGCAAGATAATATCTTGGTGGATAAAGTGTGTCGATCACCGCAGACAAAATTGAGGATACAACATAGAATAGAGAATTTGTCTCTGATGATGCTCTTGCCTCCTCTGACGTCCACATGTTATCCACATAAACACAGCACTTTACTACAGTACATACAGTGATATCAGTCGTAACAACACTATGTATGTAGTCGTGATTACCGTAACATGTGAGTGGCAAGATTGGATGACGTAACGTAACAATATCAGACTTCATCATTCTCAATAGTTTAGGTGGATCATGTAATATTTGGCGTTGCTTCATGTTTTATCAGATGATCAAATGATGGCTGGTCTAATGACCTTCACAAGTCAATGGTCATTAAATCCCACACAGCAACCAACCACTCAGGATGACCAGGAGGGAGCCACCTGGTGCAGACCAAGTGTACCAGCCTGGTGGAGAGGATCAACTGCTCCACCTCAGGATAAGAGCTGCTCAAGTTCTGTAGTGAGGGACACTCCAAGTGGCATGTGAAACTACCAGTCTTAGTTATAAACTACCGCCCGGCTGGCCGGCCGGTGGGTGGCTGTGGCCAACATGAACCCAGGGACTACAAACACACACACACACACACACACACACACACCGCCCACTGACTTGACCACCGGCCGGTGGGTGGCTGTGGCCAACATGAACCCAGGGGCTACACACACACACACACACACACACACCGCCCACTGACCTGACCACCACCACTGTGACCTGATCACGTGTGGCATGTAGCTCATCCTTGGACAACATTAATCAAATACCTAGACAGAATTTTTGTGTTAGATAAAAGACATTTCTTGATAGTAAACATAAGAAATGATGACGAAAGATAAGGGACGCTATTAGAGGTAAATATTTTGTTAAAATATGAAATACTCTTCCTCAAACTAGCTCCCTATACTGTATTTTCTTTTACATACCCAGAGGAAAATATATTCTGTGGTTAATCACAATAAATGTTTATGTTTAAAAGGGTTTTCTATTTCTGATAGTATTTCACTGATTCAGGTTTAAAAACCTTGGTTCTGAACAACCATTATAATGCAACACAATACATATTTACCATAAATAAATCATTTATCACAATAACCATTATGTTTGTACCAGATTCTTTACGTCCTCAATCACGTTTGTTAATAAATAAAGAATTTTTCCGCCACATTTCAATACATAACATATATCTACACGTGTGTAAATATATGTATGTTTCTATAAATTTTTCTTTGGCTTTTATAATCAAGGTGTAATATATCCGTCTGAAGAAAATACTAGATAATATTAATAGGTTATGTGTGTGTGTGTGTGTGTGTGTGTGTGTGTGTGTGTGTGTGTGTGTGTGTGTGTGAGCGCACATAGGAGTGAAAACATATTTTACATTTACAAGGTTAAAAGACGGGGCAACACGAGTGTACAAATCCTTCCTCAAAAGACTCACGTGATAATGATTAAAGTAGTACACACACACACACACACACACACACACATACACACACACACACACACACACACACACACACACACACACACACACACACACACACACACAGTCGCCTTTAATTTTTGATGTAGATTGATTTCCTATCTTAGTTTCGTCTACGGAATTCTACATCTTCAGTTCAGCACAACATTGTGGTAATGAAGGGAAAGTCATCACATTTACAAGCCGAGTGCACGTAGCTTATCCCACCTCGTTAGAAAGAAAACTTACCTGTATTTGAATTAATGAACGGGAACAGAGAAGCCAAATTTTATTACACATTTATTATACAACTATATAATCTATATTATATAAATTACCACATTTCCTGCACTTTCCATCACAAATTTGCTGAGATCATAACCTTGTAGTTACCATTACCTTACAACCTTAAGGATGGTGGTCTACAACACCTCTAGATTGATGGAGAAAACGAAAAGTTTCGTTTTACTATTAAGACCACAGAAATACGGTAATTCCACTTCACTACCACTAACTACTAGTTATTTTACTTGTAGATTTTCACGGCTAAGATTTTCATCCTCTGAGCGAAGCCATACAATAATCGTCCTTATCTACTCTGAGCATTGGATAGCCTCCTGATGATCAAGGTTGCTGTTTTGATTGTCCGTTTCCCTTGTTACTGCTGCGCCTCACTGCACACCTTACATGAGTGCCTTCCACAGTATTAGGGACAGCTGCTGGGCCTCCCTGTAGCTACTTCTGGGACGGTTGCCAATCTTCCTCGTATTCCCTCATGACCACAGCGCCAAACCGACTCCCGCTATCAGGCCGAAACGCACAAACATTTCTGACAAAATTGAGACAACCACTTTCGCGTCAGTTTTGACACCAAGTGAATTTATACGACAATTACGTTCAAGATGCTTGGTTTTTCGTTCATGGATTGAACAGAAGCAACCAACGATGGTTGCTACTGCCCAATCCATGAAGTCCCCCCCACCACGGAAAGGTAACCAAGCTTCGGGGGGGATGGGTGTTTACCCTGACGCCAGCGGAGAAACTCAATATTAGTGCAGAGATCTTTTCCTCGGTAAAGAAAGTGTAGCCGGACTCCGCCGTCATGAGGTTACTGCACGACAGCAAAGATCACCCTTTGGTAGGCTGTGCTATAGGCAGCACAGCTCCGTCAAAGATCTCACTCCATAAGTGAACTTATATAGATTCCTTTTTGAACATTTTGTCTTGTCTATAAGGAACTCATCAGTTCTTCTCCAGTGAAAGCAAAAAATCATCGAGAAATTCATTTGCTTCCTCAATATCAGGATCTTGTGGCTCTGTGTGGGGGACGGGGCTGGTGGGCTGTGTGTCTGGCTGTGTCTGGGGAGCGGGGCTGGTGGTCTCTGTAACTGGCTGTGTCTGGAGAGCGGGGCTGGTAGTCTCTGTGACTGGTTGTGTCTGGGGACCGGGGCAGGTGGTCTCTGTGACTTGCTGTGTCTGGGAAGCGGGGCTGGTGGTCTCTGTGACTGGCTGTGTCTGGAGATCAGGGGAAGTCTTGGGCATAAATTTCAATATACTGTGAGCGATATCGTCTCTCAACCGATTCCTCTCGATCTTCTCTTGCACGGCCTTCATGATACGTTTGGGCGGCTTTCTCCATTTTCTTTGCATTTCAGTTGGTGATCCTGCGCCATCGAGCCACATGATACCAGAATAGTATCGTTCCTGTTTCCCAACGGGTCCAATCTTGGTGTCACACATGATGCCGAGTGAACCCAAATGGCGGCCGATGTTTACGTTGGAAGCCACGGGCTCGTTATGTATCTTGCAGTAACTTTCATACCGTTGCTGCAGCTCTTTCCTGCTGATAAGGTACCGCTTCATAGTAATAGTCTTTCCCTTCATTTGAACGAAGGTATTCATGAAACTAACAAAGGAAGCCTTTCCTTTGTAATCCCGTTTGTAGTAACAGAAGGCCATTGAAGACGTGGACTGGGTCAGGCGAAGTATCACAGACTAACAAGATAGTCCTCTAATCAGTGGTCCTGTATCAGCACTGAACTCGAAATACGTCAGAACGACAATTTCAACCCAAGGCTGGAGGGCCAATTGATGATATTCTCACGTCTTGCTCAACCAAGTAACCTCGGATAGACCTTGTTTATATTCAAATATAGTAAAGTTAATATAGTGAAGCTTGATGATTCTATTCATATGTATATATATATATATATATATATATATATATATATATATATATATATATATATATATATATATATATATATATATATATATATATATATATATATATATATATATATATATATATATATATATATATATATATATATATATATATATTCAATAATGGATGGAACTTGGCTCCTAAGGTGATTTTGTTGTTGGAGTGTGACCTCCAGCCATTCTGTCCACCTTTTCCCTTTCTAGACATGTGGTGGTGCATTGGGTAGTGTGGCAACCTTCGTCTTCATCTTTTTGGGTGCAGGCTTGCAAACCTCGTGGAGTAGTTGTGGGGTTTGCTTCTTTGCTGTACCCGACATAGCCATCTGGGCGTAGCTATCTACCCGGGCTGGTGGGTCAGCCAGCATAGCTACACGCTCACTCGGTACCTGGGCTGGTGGACGAGCAGCCTTCCTTTCTTCCATGGCTTCAGTCTGCCTAACGACCTGGGGTTGTGGAGGAGCCATCCTTACTACCACCCAGGTTGGTTGGGCAGCCTTCTTTCGTTTCTTTGCTACACCCTTCTGGTTGGGCTGGTTGGGCAACCTTCTTTTTCTTCTTCTTCGATACAACCTGCCAACCGAATTCGTCTGCTGGTGGGTCCGTTTCTTTCATGGATACAACCTCTGTAGCCACTTGGGCTGGCCGGTCAACCTTCGGTTGTAGGTAAAAGTATATATATAGAATAATGTGGTTATCATCAGCAGCCAGAGGCCATTCCTCCCTCCTTGCCTGCAGAGTTCTTGATTTTCTGGAAAGTTCTACGAGATTCTGGTAAGATAAATACCATTGAGAGGACGTTGTTAGGGGACAGTCAGGTTCAGTTTAGAGTTGGTTGTGGGATGGTCCTTTTACTGTGTCGTATCAGCCAGATGGGTATTTCTTTTCACAGTTTTCGTTAAAGTTTCTGTTTTCTAGAGGCATGATCTAGAACACTATTTTCCATATGTTTATCATTTTTCTTGTTATAGTTTCATTATCATCATCAGTTTTGTTATTGTTGACTTTCAGATATTTGATGTTATGTTTGTGATTCCCGTGGAAGCGTCTGACATCTTGCTAGAAGACTTTCTGGTCACAATATTTCTGCACTGGGGAGTTGATCGTATTCTTTTGTTGCAGGTTTTGTTATTATCTTGCTTTACATTAAGGTCTACTGGAGGTTTTCCCAATGCTGGCTGAACATATATCCAGCAACAGGAGATGGCGTAAGATACAGTATTGATGAAACTTATCTATCTATATACCTATCTAAATATCGCTCTATCAATCTATCAATCTAACTATCTATCTATCTATATATCTATCTATCTTTATCTGAAAGTCAACAATAATAGAATCATTGATATATGAAGTATAACAACGTCCTCTCAATGGCAATTATCTCACCAGAATCTTCTAGAACCTTCCAGAAAACTATGAACTCTGCAGGCAAGGAGGGAGAAATGGTCTCCGGCTATTGATAAAACCATATTATTCCATATATATGTTTATATATACATATTTATGTATATATATGAATATATATATAACGTACAGAATAATGCGGCCATCATCAGTATCGAAGAAAACTGAAAAGATGAGGTCCCACCGAGATTCGAACTCGGATTGCTGGATCCAAAGTCCAGAGTGCTAACCCTTACACCATGGGACCTGATAAGAAAAGATGTGATTTCATCTAAATGTTTTACATATAATCAACCAGAGGCCATTCCTCCCTCCCTGCCTGCAGGGTTCAAGGTTTTCTAGAAGGTTCTCGAAGATTCTGGTAAGATCATTACCTTTGAGAGGTCGTCGTTAGATGACAGTCAGGTTCACTCTATGGTTGGTGTTTGTAGTTGGTTGTCCGAGGATGTTGTTATACTTGATCAATTTTGTAATTGTTGACTTTCAGGTAGGAAGTACTCATTTACGATGCATCCTTGTACTCACAACAACCTTATGAGTCACTTCAAGATTTATCTTCACTACAACTTTATCTTCACTACACCATTAAGGTTGAAGTCAATGGTCACATTCACTACAATCTCAACACGACTGGTCTTATACCTAACCCATATTATCACTATATCCATGTACATGTATTTCTTGCAGAATAACGCAGATATCAATGATTTATGTGAAAGTTGACATATACAGCCTTACGTATCTATCGATCTAACTAATACCTGTTTCTTACCTATCTATCTATCTATCTATCTATCTATCTTTCTAAATCAGAAAGTCAACAACAATATCATTAATGATACGTATAACTACGTCCTCTCAATGGCAGTTCCTACCCAGAATCTTCGAGAACCTTCTAGAAAACCTTGAACCCTGCAGGCAGGGAGGGAGGAATGGCCTCTGGTTGATTATATGTAAAACATTTAGATGAAATCACATCTTTTCTTATCAGGTCCCATGGTGTAAGGGTTAGCACTCTGGACTTTGGATCCTGCAATCTGAGATCGAATCTCGTTGGGACCTCACCTTTTCAGTTTTCTTAGAAAGTGATGATGGAACTGAGCCATAAATTTTACCTTCGATGGACATATATTTCTTACGGCCCACCATTTTATTTAAGTATGAAGATCTCACGGCAGAGAGGAAACATGAGATATTCAAAATCAAAAGCCGCAATTGCCCTCATGGTAATGGTCGACATGTTTGCAGACAGGTGACACAGACATGTGAGAAGTTAGACAAATATGGACGTTCCTGGTTACTGTATAGCCTAGGTTTATTATCACTTGTAATGAAGGAGAAATGTTGCACATTATTCCACACCTTTTTATTTAGGCTAGGCTAGGCTAGGATGAATAGGGTCATTAACGTAACAGAGCTGGGAAATGCATCATATCGGATCTGTATTTGTGCAAAATGGCGCAAATTTGTGGAAGTGATTTACGCAATGCCGGAGAGAATCCATCTCCACAAGAAATAATGTCTCAGACCATACAATATCTGCTGTTGGACGAGCAGGGGACATTAGACCAATATATTCCTGTAGTTTGCTGCTCTTCCCAAACACGTAGCAAGACATTCGTAAAAGCGTTAAACTGAACTTTTCCATCGGTTTTCATATCTTTAATTACTTACACCAGTTCCAACAGATAGAAAAAATCATTTGAAAAATCAGAAATTATTTGCCTATAAAAAGCATTTTGATCGATCGTACCAAATATTCAATTATTTCTGTACCCGACAAAATATTCAGTCACTCCTATATCCAACATATTTCCTGCTGGCTGGTGCCGTTAAAGTCATATGGTAATTTACCGCAATTAGATTATATATATTTTCATCTATATGGAATGGCTCAGCGTGAAGAAACATATATATTTTCACTAAATCCTCCTCTTTACTACACTCCCATCTTCACTACATCGTTCTAACACAACATCTTGACTACACCATTGTATGACCACATTATCATATCATTGTGTTCTTATCTTCACCACAGCCTCGACAAAATTGATGTTTTCTTTACACATCAGGGTAGATGGCCATCTTTATGATGACAGAGAACACACATAACATATTAAACCACTTATCTTTAGTCACTTTAATCTAATTTCTGCTGATAAAAACGAATTATAATGACAATCCTTGAGTTCTGTGATGGGACATTGTACGGGTGAAGGAACTGTTGTGAGGCACATGTATTAAACTATTGAGAAATAAACATAACTGTATCAAAGTATTGACTTCACTACATTAGACTTCTCTATATTAAGCTATGCTAGGATATGATCAGTTCCCAGTTTATATAAGGGCGGGAGCCGGGACCGAGAGCATCATTTGAGCTGTGACCTCTTTCGAGTGAACATCTCTGCTCCGCCTTGCAAGCTCCCTCAACCTTTCCTCGAACACTTCAATATAATAATGTTCACCAAGGAGGTAGGACGATCCTCCTTTGTCCAGGAGATGGAATTTGAATATGTCCATGTATATGACATGGGCTATGGCTGTGGGGACATGGAAGTGGAATACCCAGACGTGGAAGCGATGGATGGAGTGGACTTTGGCTGTGTGGATATGGAGGTGGAATACCCAGACGTTGAAGAGATGGATGGAGTGGAATTGGTGGAATACCCGGACGTGGAAGTCATGGATGGAGTGGAATTTGGCTGTGTGGATATGGAGGTGGAATACCCAGAAGTGGAATTGGAGGAAATGGAATATGGGTGAAGCTGGTGTGAACGCCATATGGATTTGGTGAAGGTTGACCTCGTAATGTGTTGACGTAAAATAGGTCAACCACTGTGACCATGTGGCGGGGAGGGCCACATCCACCAACCACGAAGCGAGCCCCACCACGGAGAAGTATCCTGGCTGCATCTACGTACGAGAACCACCGCGGGATTGCCGTCATCCAGTACCCCTGCTATGCCTCCTACAAGAAGGCACTTCTTGCCGACGTGACACCACTTTCCGTCAACGGTCGCTGTGCAAAAGTGAAACCTTACCGTCCCACTGATGCTGACCAAGTGACCTCGCCCACTCAAGTGGCACTGCAGCCCACACGCCCTACCAGACCCACCATCCATGAGGAAATGCAGCCCACCACACTTGTCAACCCCACCTTCAGGGAGTCATGGCAGGTCTCAAGACCTGTCAGGCCCACCATTCAAGACCGACTTTGTCCCCCAACACTTGTCAGGCCTAGCGTTCTAGACCGACTGGGACCAATAACACATGACATGTCCTACGTTACAGACCGACTGCACTCCGCACCACGTACGGGCGTTAAAAGGCGTGTCGAGATGACACACGCTCCCCGTGCCAAAAGATTCAGTTGGTGAGGAACCTGAGTTCTTTCTTCCTGTTGGTGCTGCAGGAGAACACGGCCCTAGAGTGGACACTGGAGGTGTGTTTGTGTTTGTGTTTGGGTTATCACTGAGGAACCAACACCAAGACAACTTTAGTTTGGCCTCGTCAAGGATAACGTTAATCTGGCGGAAGTCTGGCTTTCTCCCAGTAGTGGATGGCACATAATATCTACATAGGGACGTTGAAAAACAAAGAAAAAAAATGGGAACATTATCCCGCCCAAAAAAAATACATAAATTCACGGGGATAATTTCCTTCGTCTTCAAAGAAAAAATGAAACTCTTCCGACGCTACCGTGCCTTCCATAAAGCAACCGTCAAAGAAATCACTTTCTACACAATGTGCAAGGATTCGGTTAGCCAATCTTCATATGGCTGGGGCTATTGTTCCCTCTGATTGATTCATTTTTCAAGATTAAGGAAAGTTATAATAAAAATATTGTATTGAGTTTCTCCGTTGGCGTCAGGGTAAACACCCATCCCCCCCGAAGCTTGGTTACCTTTCCGTGGTGGGGGGGACTTCATGGATTGGGCAGTAGCAACCATCGTTGGTTGCTTCTGTTCAATCCATGAACGAAAAACCAAGCATCTTGAGCGTAATTGTCGTATAAATTCACTTGGTGTCAAAACTGACGCGAAAGCGGTTGCTTCAATTTTGTCAGAAATGTTTGTGCGTTTCGGCCTGATGGCGGGAGTCGGTTTGGCGCTGTGGTCATGAGGGAATACGAGGAAGATTGGCAACCGTCCCAGAAGTAGCTACAGTGAGGCCCAGCAGCTGTCCCTAATACTGTGGAAGGCACTCATGTAAGGTGTGCAGTAAGTCGCAGCAGTAACAAGGGAAACGGACAACCAAAACAGCAATCTTGATCATCAGGAGGCTATACAATGCTCAGAGTAGATAAGGACGATTATTGTATGACTTCGCTCAGAGGATGAAAATGTTAGTATACAAGCTATGCTTTTAAAGGGTCTCAAATCTATGGAGTATAAACAAAAATCTATGAAATTATTTCTTATAATATAGTAACCTGCAATGAGGTTAGTGATTTTGTATATTTTATGCAACCTACTTTAACAAAGTTGATCAGGGAATTGGCCAGATATATATATATATATATATATATATATATATATATATATATATATATATATATATATATATATATATATATATATTTTTTTTTTTTTGCTTTGTCGCTGTCTCCCGCGTTTAAGAGGTAGCGCAAGGAAACAGACGAAAGAAATGGCCCAGCCCACCCCCATACACATGTATATACACACGTCCACACACGCAAATATACATACCTACACAGCTTTCCATGGTTTACCCCAGACGCTTCACATGCCCTGATTCAATCCACTGACAGCACGTCAACCCCGGCATACCACATCGCTCCAATTCACTCTATTCCTTGCCCTCCTTTCACCCTCCTGCATGCTCAGGCCCCAATCACACAAAATCTTTTTCACTCCATCTTTCCACCTCCAATTTGGTCTCCCTCTTCTCCTCGTTCCCTCCACCTCCGACACATATATTCTCTTGGTCAATCTTTCCTCACTCATTCTCTCCATGTGCCCGAACCATTTCAAAACACCCTCTTCTGCTCTCTCAAGCACGCTCTTTTTATTTCCACACATCTCTCTTACCCTTACGTTACTTACTCGATCAAACCACCTCACATCAAACATTGTCCTCAAACATCTCATTTCCAGCACATCCATCCTCCTGCGCACAACTCTATCCATAGCCCACGCCTCGCAACCATACATCATTGTTGGAACCACTATTTCTTCAAACATACTCATTTTTGCTTTCCGAGATAATGTTCTCGACTTCCACACATTCTTCAAGGCTCCCAGAATTTTCGCCCCCTCCCCCAGAGCATCAGATTGGGGAAGAGCAGTGTGGTTTCAGAAGTGGTAGAGGATGTGTGGATCAGGTGTTTGCTTTGAAGAATGTATGTGAGAAATACTTAGAAAAGCAAATGGATTTGTATGTAGCATTTATGGATCTGGAGAAGGCATATGATAGAGTTGATAGAGATGCTCTGTGGAAGGTATTAAGAATATATGGTGTGGGAGGCAAGTTGTTAGAAGCAGTGAAAAGTTTTTATCGAGGATGTAAGGCATGTGTACGTGTAGGAAGAGAGGAAAGTGATTGGTTGTCAGTGAATGTAGGTTTGCGGCAGGGGTGTGTGATGTCTCCATGGTTGTTTAATTTGTTTATGGATGGGGTTGTTAGGGAGGTGAATGCAAGAGTTTTGGAAAGAGGGGCAAGTATGAAGTCTGTTGGGGATGAGAGAGCTTGGGAAGTGAGTCAGTTGTTCGCTGATGATACAGCGCTGGTGGCTGATTCATGTGAGAAACTGCAGAAGCTGGTGACTGAGTTTGGTAAAGTGTGTGAAAGAAGAAAGTTAAGAGTAAATGTGAATAAGAGCAAGGTTATTAGGTACAGTAGGGTTGAGGGTCAAGTCAATTGGGAGGTGAGTTTGAATGGAGAAAAACTGGAGGAAGTGAAGTGTTTTAGATATCTGGGAGTGGATCTGGCAGCGGATGGAACCATGGAAGCGGAAGTGGATATATATATATATATATATATATATATATATATATATATATATATATATATATATATATATATATATATATATATATATATATATATATATATATATATATATATATATATATATATATATATATATATATATATATATATATATATATATATATATATATATATATATATATATATATATATATATATATATATATATCATATATATATATAGAGTGGCAGATATAGGGTGTTTTGTTCGAGGTGGTGTGCAAAGTGAGAGGGTTAGGGAAGATGATTTGGTAAACAGAGAAGAGGTAGTGAAAGCTTTGCGGAAGATGAAAGCCGGCAAGGCAGCAGGTTTGGATGGTATTGCAGTGGAATTTATTAAAAAAGGGGGTGACTGTATTGTTGACTGGTTGGTAAGGTTAGTTAATGTATGTATGACTCATGGTGAGGTGCCTGAGGATTGGCGGAATGCGTGCATAGTGCCATTGTACAAAGGCAAAGGGGATAAGAGTGAGTGCTCAAATTACAGAGGTATAAGTTTGTTGGGTATTCCTGGTAAATTATATGGGAGGGTATTGATTGAGAGGGTGAAGGCATGTACAGAGCATCAGATTGGGGAAGAGCAGTGTGGTTTCAGAAGTGGTAGAAGATGTGTGGATCAGGTGTTTGCTTTGAAGAATGTATGTGAGAAATACTTAGAAAAGCAAATGGATTTGTATGTAGCATTTATGGATCTGGAGAAGGCATATGATAGAGTTGATAGAGATGCTCTGTGGAAGGTATTAAGAATATATGGTGTGGGAGGAAAGTTGTTAGAAGCAGTGAAAAGTTTTTATCGAGGATTTAAGGCATGTGTACGTTTAGGAAGAGAGGAAAGTGATTGGTTCTCAGTGAATGTAGGTTTGCGGCAGGAGTGTGTGATGTCTCCATGGTTGTTTAATTTGTTTATGGATGGGGTTGTTAGGGAGGTAAATGCAAGAGTTTTGGAAAGAGGGGCAAGTATGAAGTCTGTTGGGGATGAGAGAGCTTGGGAAGTGAGTCAGTTGTTGTTCGCTGATGATACAGCACTGGTGGCTGATTCATGTGAGAAACTGCAGAAGCTGGTGACTGAGTTTGGTAAAGTGTGTGGAAGAAGAAAGTTAAGAGTAAATGTGAATAAGAGCAAGGTTATTAGGTACAGTAGGGTTGAGGGTCAAGTCAATTGGGAGGTGAGTTTGAATGGAGAAAAACTGGAGGAAGTGAAGTGTTTTAGATATCTGGGAGTGGATCTGGCAGCGGATGGAACCATGGAAGCGGAAGTGGATCATAGGGTGGGGGAGGGGGCGAAAATTCTGGGGGCCTTGAAGAATGTGTGGAAGTCGAGAACATTATCTCGGAAAGCAAAAATGGGTATGTTTGAAGGAATAGTAGTTCCAACAATGTTGTATGGTTGCGAAGCGTGGGCTATGGATAGAGTTGTGCGCAGGAGGATGGATGTGCTGGAAATGAGATGTTTGAGGACAATGTGTGGTGTGAGGCGGTTTGATCGAGTGAGTAACGTAAGGGTAAGAGAGATGTGTGGAAATAAAAAGAGCGTGGTTGAGAGAGCAGAAGAGGGTGTTTTGAAGTGGTTTGGGCACATGGAGAGGATGAGTGAGGAAAGGTTGACCAAGAGGATATATGTGTCGGAGGTGGAGGGAGCAAGGAGAAGAGGGAGACCAAATTGGAGGTGGAAAGATGGAGTGAAAAAGATTTTGTGTGATCGGGGCCTGAACATGCAGGAGGGTGAAAGGAGGGCAAGGAATAGAGTGAATTGGAGCGATGTGGTATACCGGGGTTGACGTGCTGTCAGTGGATTGAATCAAGGCATGTGAAGCGTCTGGGGTAAACCATGGAAAGCTGTGTAGGTATGTATATTTGCGTGTGTGGACGTATGTATATACATGTGTATGGGGGTGGGTTGGGCCATTTCTTTCGTCTGTTTCCTTGCGATACCTCGCAAACGCGGGAGACAGCGACAAAATATAAAAAAAAAAAAAAAAAAAAAAATATATATATATATATATATATATATATATATATATATATATATATATATATATATACATATATATATCATCTTGGTGTATGGGAAAGCCATATGGGAGACGGAGAGAGAGGCAGGAGCAGAAGAGAAATGATCAAACCTTCCCGCTTGTTCATAGTTGCTGCCTGAAATTTGTCTTCTGATAGTTCTACAGTTTTTGTTTGTGTTTGTTATACTAATTATTAACATAAGAAAATTGTAATATAAAAATTAAAGAAAAAAATATTAATTATAATTTAGAATTGTTATAGATCAAGATTTGTACGTGAAGCGGAAGACCAAAATATGGTACGGGTCAGCCATTCGTGAGTGTAAGCGACAGCTATTGATAGTTACTGGCTTTAGTTTATGATCATTTATGATATCTATTTTTTACTTTTGTGTTAGCTGTTTTAAGTATTTGTTTTGTTTGCAGACTAAAACTTCTCTTATATGTTATTGTTTCTTGGGAAATTCTAGTTAATCGAGACGTTCATAAAGAATTATTTTTGGTCAGTTTGTTTTGTTTGAACAGACATGCATGGTGGTAAGGGACAGAATAAAAGTTACGATTTGTTTATATTTGTTATTATTGATTAGTACTTTTCATTTCTAACATTAGCTGTTTAAAGTGTTTGTGTTGTATTTAGACAAAGTTCATTTTCAAATCTTATTGATTACCACATGAAAGCTAGGCTCTATAAGTGTCAAGTAAACAATATGTGATATTTTGAGTTAAGTCGAGGTGCTATTTACCACTGCCGTTTAGATATTTGGGACCCTTGGGGATAGATTTGCCTAGATTATCACGGCCAAATTGACTGGATGGCAACCTAGGAGCTAGGCAGAATTGGATATCATAAAAACCCTAAACAGTCGGTGGTTCCTGGGGCCTACCCTCCATCCTCTTGTAACTACGCTGCTGATTACCATTTTGTTCTTTATATTTTTCAGAGGAACAAGACACTTCTGCATCTCTGTAAAGTTAAGGACTCATTGAAATTAATTCTTCAGATATTATCTGCAGTAAAAGGTAAAGCTGACAAGTTACTTTGCTCTTCTTCATAATGGGTCTCCCCTGATGTTTTCAATTAATGTTTAGCCTACCTAAATTTTCCATTCGCACTAATATATTTGGATGGTGTACGCAGACTGTAATTTGAAAGGAATGGCCTCGCTGAGCCCCAAGATGACCCTGTTTAAGAGAATACTTTTATTGTGAAGTAAAAATGTCGTACAAGATGTAAATCATTTCCAAAGCTTTTCTCTTTTCCTCATGTTGCCACATTAAAGTATTTAGTTGAGCTAGTTTGTTTTTCCTTGAAACTGCATGAAATATTCATATGTGTGTAACTATGATTATTCCATTGATAATTTTATTTCATGGATTTTCCATGTTTTATGCTGATATCTATCTTCTTGTGTTTAATTACTTCATTCTGGTACCAGTTTTCACAACGCATTTTGTACTTTTGATTCTTATATTTGGACTCCAGTTTATTCTTGCATTATGGCTTCACCAGTCTAGCGACAACAAAATTGGCTGTAATATTACTAATCCATGTAAACTGTTTCATTGTTTATCTTTGCTATGTACTGTACACCTCCAGTTGCCTTTTTTTTGTACCTTGCATCAAACCAATAATTTTCATATGTATTCCTCTCAGTGTTATTGTTTACCAGTAAATTAGTTTATGTACATGATTGCAGTCAGTTTTGTGTTTAAGGTTATTATATTTTTATCCTGGACATTTTAGTGTTGTGTTTTCCATATGTTATCTTTAGCTTCTATGTTAGAGGCTATTTTTGTTTCTTATTTGATATATTATATATGGAGAGTCTTCCTACGATCATAACATTATGTTTGTATTAAACCATGTTCACAGCTCACTTACCGACTGCCACTGTGGTGTTGTGTGTTTTAGTTATCAGTTTTGTTTCTTGTATTAGACCATCGTTGGGATATTGATTTCATGCCATATTTCTACTCCTTGTATATTTCGACATGAAGGATATTATATGGGAAATCTATACTGCCATAACCTTAACAACAATATTGTTTTCCTTTAGTAAGCTTAACAATATTATTTTTCATTTAATGAGCTTAGCAATATCTTTTTCCCATTGGTGTGATTGACAATATTTTTTTCCCTTTACCGCTGCTCTTACTACGTCTCTTCAGAAAACTAGTATAAAAATGGTATTTTCACTTTCAAAATAATGTAATGACATAACGACTAAAAGATCTGATAACATACCAACCTCTTTAAAGCTAACAGGTGATCAATTTGAGACCTCTCATTCACTGGTGTAAAGTTAATTTTTGTACAGTGTGTTATTTAAGGTTATACTCAGGCATCTGAAGAATTCACACATATGTTAACTACAGGGAGGTAATGGCCAGGTCATCTATCCACTAATTTCAGCTTATGACATGTGTTCATAGTGCCAATTATATCAAAACGCACTACTACAATTTATGCTTTAACTACAGTCAGTGGTATCACCTCCGCTGTACATCACTGTCATCCACTGGAGACTACTCAGAACACTGGACGTACAGCAACCATTCAGAAAATAACTTACAAAACTCCGTCACAAACACCTTCACCTCGAGCACAAATTTCCAATAAACAGCATTACAGAATGCGCATTTTCAGTCTTCACAAATAGATCATTCTACGCCACAGAACTGCAATGACAAACTAAAGATTTTGCAATTCGGTGCTAGTAATGATAAGAACAAATACACAGTATTCTCAGCTAATTAAGAGAATGCAGTATCCTTGTAGCACTCATCTAAGAAGCTAGTCTCACATCCAGATCTCACAGCTGTAAGAAATAACAGACAAGGAGTAGGTACTCATGACACTTATTCACCAAACCATAATTTTCTCCACAACTGACAACATACAACAGCTCACAGACAACAACAATATCCTATAAACACAGTACTAGGTGCAAGATAATCAACATCTGCATACCTCCTCACTCTACATACCCCATAAGATACACTACCCAACAGCAGAACCTCGGTAAGATGCTCCCATTATTAAAGATTTGAATGTCCACTTTGTTCAGCATTCACACTTATGATCTCTGAGGTGAATTTCTTCAACTGTAACTTCTCAGTATACTTAACCTATGCAACCAACCAACCAACCAGACTCCTAGTCCACCACCTCCTGCAGCTAACTTTGTGAAACAACATTCTGCTCACACCAGCATTACATGGAAGGATGCCACGGGAACCATCCTCTGACCACTTACCCATCCTGAGCACACTCCATCCAGCTCACCCAGTCAATACAAAAGACAGCTACCTGGGTCAGAGGAGTGCAACGTGACGACCACCTGAGTGCTGGATCACTAAACAGGCGTCACTAACCCTCCAGATACCCAGGCGGTTAGTACTGGTAATATACCTCCCTGGTTGTTAGCTTCCTACAAACTACTACCTACTCCCATAAATTACACACATCGTAAAGTAAAGAAACCACCTTACACATAACCACTGACCATTGATAGAAATCAGAGATCAAATCAATATTCTTAAATAAATCTATCATTAACTTAATCATATAGAGGCAAACAGATAACTGGCACTCCTTCATCAACACAGTGAACCGAAAGACCCACATCACCACTCGTCTCACCAGTCCTCACTCATGAAGCACACCTGATTCATCACAGTAAAATCCATTGTCCCAAAGAACTTACAAACATACTCATGAGATACTTCTCAAAAATTACCCACAAACCAATCTCGCCTTTAAAAAGGAAAGTTGTGAAAAATCTACCCAAAATCCATTCAGAGACAATCGCCCACCTACCCTTCACTCCCAATGATACAAACTTTAGTGCCTTTAAAATATTAGGGAACTTTCCTCCTACAGACCTTAATAATGTAACAGACTTTCACATGAAACACTATGGTCCATTTGCTAATGAGTTTGGAAGCCTCTCACCAACATGCTCTTGAACTGGCCCAAATGCAGCAGTCACACAACCAGTCTTCCACCACCTAAAACAGTGTTCCTGGACAGAAGTCCCACAGACTTTACATATGCAATGAAAATAGATAATTAAGGTTTGTCGTAGTCATTGATTATGTTAAAATTTCAAGTTTTCTGAGTCTATTTAGCTAAATTTTGTGAGTCTATTTAGCGTATGTGAGCACATTAAAAAAAATGGGTAGTAAGGATAACAATCTGACCTCAACAGGAAATATGTAAACATTGTGTTAGGGATGAATGTTTCACAATCAAAGGTTCAGCTAAGGATTTAAAAACTTCCATTAGTTTCTTATATATTAGATGTCCTCGCTGCTCTGATATCTAGAAACTGTACCTTTGATAGAGGTTATATTTTAACATCCTTTCAGTTCTATGTAGCCCTTAAACTTGCACCTTTAAAATGCATTTTTGTTGCTTAATATTCTGTTTGGTGACTTTCCAAGGCATATTTGAAGGCAAGTCTGCCTCCACATTGATGGATCTATTAGGTCTTGCAGAACAACAGATGCTGCTGTCCTCAAGGCAAATGACCTGTATGTAGAGAAGGTCAAGAATCATTGTTTAAGCTTGTATTTTAGAGAATTGATATGATATACAGTTTGTTGTGCAACTATGTAGCTATTTTCCTGACAGTGGAAAGCAGAATCGGTTTATTTTTCAGAAATCAGTTTGATGAATCCTGCCCTGAGCCCTTGCTTGCTTAATTCAAAATGAAGCGCATTAAGATGTTGCAGCAAATAATGGAGAAGGCTTACATGCACTTAAGCATACAGATGCTTGACTAGGAAGCATCATAATTTCTAAAAACTGCCAATCCCTCCTCAGAAAAGTCAGCAGACCCTGCAGTCTCAGCCATCTTGTTCAGACCAACAACCCAACTATTCCAAGGTCAAACATAAATGAAACTTTTCTCTGTAATGTGAAAATTCCAGCAGCAATGTAGAACTTTCAGAGCTATGTTGTATATGTTCGTGGTAAAGGCTACTTTAAAATGTCATACATGTTGTAGGGGTTTCATATGATGAATCTTTTTTCATGTTCAAAAGAGTAGGTGGTTCTTAAAGTAGTGGAGCCCTTTTTTTGGCTTCTTTGAGAAAAAGACTTGTCTGCTACTGCTGGCATCATGCCACGCCTGTTTTATGCTGAACTATCATAACATTGTCATATTGAGAGAGCAATGTGGAGGTTTTAAATACTATGACTTACTTGCACACATACGGGAATCACTAGCAGGGCGAAGCTGGCTATCTAGTGGTGTGCTCACCACCCATCAGTACCAAATAATTTCCTGTCAAGTGGAAAAATGAAACTCTGATCTAACATTTCTCACAGAAACTGAAAACAAGGTGTAGGGAAATGGAATGACAGTGGTCAAAGATAAGAGAAAATGAATTATACTGTAGCATGACAGGCATGAAAGAGCTGGTCTTCAGAAGAGTTAAAACAGAGATTTTATAAGGAATACAATATAAATCTTAAAGTAGAGCTTACAAAAATCCTATAAGGCAACTTGCAATAGGTATGATCTTAGAGCACATAATAATCACAATCCAACCAGGTGTAGCTCTCAAAAACCAATGAGGTAGCAAAGTTGAATCACAGTACAAAGGCTAACTGAACAATGTGCAAAGGTGAATAAAAATAATATTCATGTATAGGATTTTTGTAAGCTCTACAGTAAACTTGATGGAGGGTACTAAATTGTTAAGTAAGGGGAGAAATATTTGTAAATTTTCATTTGTTCGTCAAACGCAAAGAACATCATCTACATACCTAAACCAAATTGCATTAGAAGGTAAGATATCCTTTAGTAATTTTGTTTCAGAAAATTCCATGTAAAGATTACTTACTACAGGTGAAAGAGGGTTACCCATTGCCATACCAAATTTTTGAGCATAATAATCTCCATTAAATTGAAATACACAGTCTTTTATACACAATTTTATCAGTTCAATGAAATTTGACTTTGAAACAGGTAAATGAATATCATCCAAGACATGAAATAAACATTCTAAAAGGTCATCAACTGGAACTTTAGTGAAAAGTGAGGAAACATCAAAGGTAACTAGTTTAAAATCAAAATTAATATTGATATTGTTTAGCTTGTTGACTAAATCTACATTATTCATGATATTAGAATTTGATACCTTACCCACTAAAGGGCTTAAGAAAGAAACTAACCATTTTGACAATTCATATGTGATGGAGCCTACTGAACTCACTATAGGTCTTGCTGGAAAATTCTGTTTATGTGTTTTGATAAGTCCATACATATATGGCAATGAAGGGGACAAAGATAAACTTTTGATAAGAGAGATGTTACCTTTCAACAACAACTTCATTTCATTTTTGAAATGAGAATTAATTGCTTGTAAGGGAGTTTTACTAAGTTTAGAATATGTTGTGTCATCATTTAGATCATTCATTTTAGATAAATAGTTACTTTTGTCTAAAATCACAACAGAGTTAGACTTATCTGCTTTAGTAATATGTATATCCTTGTCTTTCTTTAAGGTGTTAATAGCTCTTATGAATCTTTTAGGGCAATTAGCTTCCACTGGTTTTGACAAACTGGCATACACTAAACCCTTACAGATATTAATTTCATTACTTAAATTACTGTATTTTTCTAAATTACAAAAAGACTTTGTGACATCAACACAGCTGGCTTCCCTGTCAGAGCACACAAAACAAACCATAGCCTAATGCACACAAGGAATCTTTATCTAGTTTATTAGATAGGTTTACCACAAAAGATGGGTTTGTGTTCTTGGTCCAGTCGCTGTTTTCAATAAGATGGTCCAACTTACAATTTAGTGACACTTGTAGCCTATTGCATTCTTTCCTTAATTTATCATAGCAATAGTCCAACATCCGGTTCTTCCAGTGTGTCGGTATTGCCATTTGAAAGACACGTTTCTTCTCTCTTGAAATGCGAAAAGCCTCCTCCATTTCATGTTTCTTTAATTCAATGTTTTTATTTAAAATAATATTTTGGAATTGGTCAAATCGTCGACCAGACAGCTGAAACAAACGTTGAGGTAGGACAGATCTTGGCATCATTTGTTCATCAGGGCATTTCCTAAGGAATCCAAATCGTAACTTCAGTTGGTGAGCCTTGATTAGCGATTTGGAGAAAGCAGTAACGAAAGGAGAAAGTCCAGGACAGCTTGTAGAGAAGAAATAGAAGAGCCGTGTGGAATCCATGTTGGAAAGGATCACAATTTTGCGCGTGATCAAGATATTCCTATGAGTCCACGGGGAAAATGAAACACAATAAGCTCCCAAGTGCACTTTCGTGTATTAATCACATCATCAGGGGAGACACAAGAGAGAAATATAGCAGTCAGTTGATAAACATCGAAGATACGAAGCTAGGAGCCATTTGGTAAACATGTGATTGTCCAAAACATACAACGAGCGTTCATAAACTTATCATTTTACAAATTCTATCAACAATAAAGCTATCTAATTTGTATAGACCATCACTAATATTAAGATTATAATTCTTTGTGTACTTAATAATAGAAGATTCAATGATATTCCTCTTGGTAATAGAGTTAAAGTTAACAACTAAGATGGCGTTACTCCAGTCAGTACAATGATCATAGTTTTTAACGTGATTAAACAAGGCAGATAAGTGTAACTCTGTTGTCATTTTAGACAAAAGTAACTATTTATCTAAAATGAATGATCTTCTAAATGATGACACAACATATTCTAAACTTAGTAAAAATCCCTTAAAAGCAGTTAATTCTCATTTCAATAAAGAAATGAAGTTGTTGTTGAAAGGTAACATTTTTCTTATCAAAAGTTTGCCATCTTTGTCCCATTCATTGCCATATATGTATGGACTTATCAAAACATATAAACAGAATTTTCCAGCAAGACCTATAGTGAGTTCAGTAGGCTCCATCACATATGAATTGTCAAAATGGTTAGTTTCTTTCTTAAGCCCTTTAGTGGGTAAGGTATCAATTTCTAATATGATGAACAATGTAGATTTAGTCAACAAGCTAAACAATATCAATGGTAATTTTGATTTTAAACTAGTTAGCTTTGATGTTTCCTCACTTTTCACTAAAGTTCCAGTTGATGACCTTTTAGAATATTTATTTGATGTCTTAGATGATATTCATTTACCTGCTTCAAAGTCTAATTTCATTGAACTGATAAAATTGTGTATAAAAGACTGTGTATTTCAATTTAATGGAGATTATTATGCTCAAAAATTTGGTATGGCAATGGGTAACCCTCTTTCACCTGTACTAAGTAATCTTTACACGGAATTTTTTGAAACAAAATTACTAAAGGATATCTTACCTTCTAATGCAATTTGGTTTAGGTATGTAGTTGATGTTCTTTGTGTATGACGAACAAATGAAAATTTACAAATATTTCTCCCCTTACTTAACAATTTAGTACCTTCCATCAAATTTACTGTAGAAAAATGAAAATAATGGTATGTTACCATTTCTAGATTCCATTATCCATAGACAAGGAAACAAGTTTAAGTTTAGCATATACAGGAAACCCACCAATGTATGCTCATATATCCATTATTATTCATCTCAACATGATCAGTACACCTGCACCCTGAGCCACCGACTCTCGCTCCACTTACAAGAAGGTGGAATCAAACATCATCATGAACAAAAGCATGGAACGAGACTAACGAGGGAGATTATAATGAATAACATCAAAATCATTACTAGTTGTAGTGATCGCAGGAGACTACACAGATTAGAAGCCATTCACATAAGAGAGGAAGCCCCTGTCATCAACATCCAGACAAACATGACCACAGCCTTATAGCTCTATGATGACCCGCCAATAGGACGTAGAGCTGATAATGCCTTGTCAAATTCCCAACTGCTCAGATGTGATTAATTACTGTGTTGTTACAAACATTCCATTATACAAAGGAATGTAAAGGTATTCATACATCAGTGGACCACTGGGTCACTTCGAGGCTGATGGTGATAGTGGAAGATATCAGGGACTCACACATTAGTGTAGTGGAAGATATCAGGAACTCACACATTAGTGTAGTGGAAGATATCAGGAACTCACACATTAGTGTAGTGGAAGATATCAGGAACTCACACATTAGTGTAGTGGAAGATATCAGGAACTCACACATTACTGTAGTGGAAGATATCAGGAACTCACACATTAGTGTAGTGGAAGACATACAGATAATCTAAAGATAAACCTGTATATTGTCAGTGTGACTAATGATGAGTCGCAAATAATGTTAGTCTTGAACTTGAAGGTAAATATCAAGTTTATTGTGAAACGTATTTATAATGCTGCTTCCAACCACTCTAACTGGTACATTATTCCATGTTAACAATCATATTGAAGATAAAATACTTCACCTCATCTGAGGTCAAACGTTTGCCCACCATCATTACTACGAGTGACATCAGATGTGACGTCATTAGTAGATAGATATCTATACCTCATAGTGATTTTTGTTGGTAATACAGACAGTTAGTTTCGCTCTATTTCCAATGAACGTAACTTTAAAGTAAAGTACACACGGTAAAAAAGTATGTTCCCGGATGTGTCCGATGAATTTAGAAATGATCAATACGACTCGTGTTGTCTGGGTAGGGTTGGTGAGTGTGAATGTGGACATGTTTCCTCGTAATTATGGCAACTCATCTTTATTGTTAATTCCATCGAAATATGAAATTGATATACAATTCAATATTACAATTTGTCCCAGCATTGGCACAGGGTCATATCATACGATCATGATGAAATTGGTTCATAGTTAGACCTGCCAAGTCTCCTCAATTATGAAATGTTTGTAATTGTTGGATTGACCAGGTCTCCATATGAGTGGTCTGTACCATGACAGGTCGCTAGGTCTATGCTTGGTACGGGCCCTCACCTCAACCCGGCTCTTTATCTGATCTTGACTAACGGGTAGTTTGTTGTTAGGGAGGCTGGCTGCCTGGCTGGCACAGGGCTTTACAATATGACGGATCTCTTTGTACCAGGTAAACATACATGTGTATTATTGGAGTGATCAGAATATCTCCTTTATGACCAAACAATTTAATGGTAGTATTTCGTATAGGGTCAATGTAATGTTGGTATATTTGAAAACATATGAACAGTCATAAAGCCTGAATCCATAGTATATGTCAAACATTAAAGTTATATACATGTTGACTTTTATCATTACCAGTACAACATTGGTGAACTAATGGTCTTCAACCGGCGGTATGCACAACCTCAACAATCAGGAGTTGTTCATTATTTCTGTTATAAAGACTCAGGTACGTCATCCAAGGTAATGATTACTATCTTCTTTACAAGGATCACTTAAACTTGGAATAAAATGATGATAAATTAAGAACCATATGTATATATATAAACATGGAGATATATGTATCTACTTGAGTCAGACGAATGTATTATATACTTAAGAATGTGACTGACAACTTAAAGAATAAGATACAAATATTATGGTTAATGTGATAAATGATTTATAATAAATATGTAGTGTGTTGCATTTGAATGGTTCTTAAGAATCAAGGCCTTTTAGCCAGTAGAAATGATAAGAAATTCAAAAAGGTGTTGAAAGCATAACAATCATAAGCCCCAGAATATATTATCCTCTGGATATATAAGATAAAATCCAACGCAAAATAACTAGGTTAAAACAGGATTCATTCAGCATTTAAGAAAATATGTACTTTGACTCTCCTTATCTCCTATCATCATTTCTTATGTTTACTTCCAACAAATGTCTCGTATATCATATTAAAATTTGTTATAGGTATTAGGTGAATATTGTCCAGCGACGCGTTGTATAACTCTCTGTTGTCAAAGTTCACCGGTGGAGTAGATCATATATTACAAAGCTGTGTCTCTCCACACAGATGTTACACGTCCCAGGTTAAGATATTTCCTTGATATGGCGTTTATCTAACATAGATATGTCTTCTATAAAGATTTGTAAACACGTTCTCCTGCGGGTCGATACCTAACGCTTTCGTATTAATCATTTGTAAGTGACCAAGCATCACAAAGTTGTGTCACTTCCCACAATCTGTTTCATTAATCATTCAAACTATATTTGTTTCATTATTGATTTGATCTTTACAATAGATATTTATGTTTGTAATTTTCTTGATCATATCATTAGTCAGTTGAAGTGCACAATACGCTTGTCAACCTGGCCAGTCTACTGTTTTGGTCGTGAGATATTATTCACAAGGTGTAACAGGACTCCATCCGTCAGCTGTGTCACCACCAGTGACAAGTCATCCTTAGCAAGGCTGTGTCATCCTCAAAGGACGGAGAGAAATAGTACAGTCTCGTCGGAGAACCCTCTTGCTCAAAGATGTCCATCATCACCTCCTCCTGTGTAGAGTGCAGCAGCCACGAAGGTGTAGGAGTGCCATCAAAGGTGTGCTGGTGATGTGTGGTAATAATAATACTGCTGTTCACACCATCAACAACAACCATTTCTCAGGTTTGTCTGTCCTACTTGTCGTCGCTGCACGTAACTCTGTCATTGTATATGTCTTCCTTGAACGTACACCTTCCTATATTTCACTGTCCCAACTATTTGGACAATAATACGTTGAAAGGATTGTTAGCTGACTTTAAAGTGGAACATATAAAGGATTAGTGACCTAATGACCTTTCATAGGTCGCTGTTCGTTTGACTCCACCATTCGTCGTACGAACAGGGTGAGAGCGTGTACGGTCTCAGAATTATCTTGAACCCCTGGGAAAACTGTTCAAGAATATTCGATTGATGGTTATAACATGACCTTTACCGCAGGTATGACCCTTGCAATCAACAGGGGTGAAAACCTTACTTATATGGGCCAAATATTTAGTGAGCGTGTGTATGACCTTACAAATATCTTCAACACGTGAAGGTGTTCAAGTATTTTTGGTCGGGGATCATGACTAACTTGTTGACTTTATTAACCCTGGCAGTCGATGAGCCACAAGCCCAAATAACCAACCAACCTGGCGATTATTTTAGATGTCTTGCTTGAGTGACAACGTAGCACCTAGGTTGAGCCCAAGAACTTGTTACCCTCCTCCTTTCAGTCTGTTTTTCTATCTCTTCTTCACAACACTCCCGAGAACCCTCCAGCAAACTCCACCACACTCCCCTTCCTGCCAAACCCTTCCCTCTACGTCGTCAGTAATCAAGACAGACATTCATAGCTTCATATGCAGCTACCTGCTGGACCTGGACGATCATTTTATGTTAACTTATGGTTCACATTCTGGCTTCATGACCACAAGCTGATAGCCCTTAAATCCAACAACATATATACATCCTGTTATACAACTGATGTTACTGTCTGACGTATGTATGGTGCGGCTTGATGACCTTACCTGCTGATGGTCAAACATGTTATCATGTTGCAAATATCGTGATTTGTATGTTTTGTTGTGTGGCACAGATTCTGGTGTAGATATCTTTAATAACCTTTACCGGTTACTATCCAGTATAGTGAACGATAGACAGACTTACGTGTTACAGACTCCGTATGATAAACACCTGACGAACCTCGACACAAACATTTATCTGTTGGGTAAGATCAGAGAACGAGTCGTCCAGTGGCAGAACATAAACCTACAACATATAACAACAACAACAACAACAACAACAACAACAACAACAACAACAACAAACAACTGTTATGTGAAGATCTAGTTATTCAAAGTGAGATGATCACAAGGAAGTTAGGGATATAGAAGAGTAGGAGTGAGGTATAAGCTGGAGGCGGACCCACCCACCGTGGCTGGTGCTATATAGAGCAGTGAGGGATAACACCATATCTTAACCCCTGGTGATGTGTGAGCTTATAAACACTGGTGGTATTTATGGCGGCCACCAACCAGGAAGTAATGTTCACCAGGTATTGCTCTGCTCTACACTGATCCAACAACTACAAGGATAATGTTGTTATAACCTTCTTGATCATGCTGGTTATAGAAGTATTATAGATACATGTTGGTGACACAAGGATAATGTTGTTATAACCTTCTTGATCATGCTGGTTATAGAAGTATTATAGATACATGTTGGTGACACAAGGATAATGTTGTTATAACCTTCTTGATCATGCTGGTTATAGAAGTATTATAGATACATGTTGGTGACACAAGGATAATGTTGTTATAACCTTCTTGATCATGCTGGTTATAGAAGCATTATAGATACATGTTGGTGACACAAGGATAATGTTGTTATAACCTTCTTGATCATGCTGGTTATAGAAGCATTATAGATACATGATGGTGACACAAGGATAATACTGTTATAACCTTCTTGATCATGCTGGTTATAGAAGTATTATAGATACATGTTGGTGACACAAGGATAATGTTGTTATAACCTTCTTGATCATGCTGGTTATAGAAGCATTATAGGTACATGTTGGTGACACATCATAATGATGGTCTCGTCTGGTGTCCACATAACAACAGTACTTTACTATAGTACATACAGCAATATCAGTCGTAACAACACTATGTATGTAGTCGTGATTACCGTAACAGGTGAGTGGCAAGATTGGATGACGTAACGTAACAATATCAGACTTCATCATTCTCAATAGTTTAGGTGGATCATGTAATATTTGGCGTTGCTTCATGTTTTCTCAGATGATAAAATGATGGCCTAATGACCTTCACAAGTCAGTGGTCATTAAATCCCACACAGCAACCAACCACTCAGGATGACCAGGAGGGAGCCACCTGGTGCAGACCAAGTGTACCAGCCTGGTGGAGAGGATCAACTGCTCCACCTCAGGATAAGAGCTGCTCAAGTTCTGTAGCGAGGGACACTCCAAGTGGCATGTGAAACTACCAGTCTTAGTTATAAACTACCGCCCGGCTGGCCGGTGGGTGGCTGTGGCCAACATGAACCCAGGGGCTACACACACACACACACACACACACACACACACACACACATCGCCCACTGACCTGACCACCACCACTGTGACCTGATCACGTGTGGCATGTAGCTCATCCTTGGACAACATTAATCAAATACCTAGACAGAATTTTTATGTTAGATAAAAGACATTTCTTGATAGGAAACATAAGAAATGATGACAAAAGATAAGGGACGCTATTACAGGTAAATATTTTGTTGAAATATGAAATACTCTTCCTCAAACTAGCTCCCTGTACTGTATTTTCTTTTACAAACCCAGAGGAAAATATATTCTGTGGTTAATCAACATAAATTTTCATGTTTAACAGGTTTTCTATTTCTGATAGTATTTCACTGATTCAGGTTTAAAGACCTTAGTTCTGAACAACCATTATAATGCAACACAATACATATTTATCATAAACAAATTATTTATCACAATAACCATTATGTTTGTACAAGATTCTTTACGTCCTCAATCACGTTTGTTAATATATAAGGAATTTTTCCGCCACATTTCAATACATAACATATATCTATACGTGTGTAAATATATGTATATGTTTTTATAAATTTTTCTTTGGCTTTTATAATTAAGGTGTAAGATATCCGTCTGAAGTAAATATTAGATAATATTATAGGTTATGTGTGTGTGTGTGTGTGTGTGTGTGTGTGTGTGTGTGTGAGTGCACACAGGAGTGAAAACATATTTTACACTTACAAGGTTAAAAGACGGGGCAACACGAGTGTACAAATCCTTCCTCAAAAGACTCACGTGATAATGATTAAAGTAGTACACACACACACACACACACACACACACACACACACACACACACACAAACACACACACACACACACACACACACACACACACACACACACACACACACAGAGCGGCGCCTTCAATTTTTGATGTAGATTGATTTCCTATCTTAGTTTCGTCTACGGAATTCTACATCTTCAGTTCAGCACACCATTGTGGTAATGAAGGGAAAGTTACCACATTTACAAGCCGAGTGCACGTAGCTTATCCCACCTCGTTAGAGAGAAAACTTACCTGTATTTGAATTAATGAACGGGAACAGAGAAGACAAAAATTTTTCTACACATTTATTATACAACTATACAATTTATATTATATACATTACCACATTTCCTGCACTTTCCATCACAAATTTGCTAAGGTCATAACCTTGTACTTATCATTACCTTACAACCTTAAGGATGGTGGTCTACAAAACCTCTAGATTGATGGAGAAAACGAAAAGTTTCGTTTTACCGGTAATTGAGACCACAGAAATGCGGTAATTCCACTTCACTACCACTAACTACTAGTTATTTTACTTGTTGATTTTCACGGCTAAGATTTTCATCCTCTGAGCGAAGCCATACAATAATCGTCCTTATCTACTCTGAGCATTGTATAGCCTCCTGATGATCAAGATTGCTGTTTTGGTTGTCCGTTTCCCTTGTTACTGGTGCGCCTCACTGCACACCTTACATGAGTGCCTTCCACAGTATTAGGGACAGCTGCTGGGCCTCACTGTAGCTACTTCTGGGACGGTTGCCAATCTTCCTCGTATTCCCTCATGACCACAGCGCCAAACCGACTCCCGCCATCAGGCCGAAACGCACAAACATTTCTGACAAAATTGAGACAACCGCTTTCGCGTCAGTTTTGACACCAAGTGAATTTATACGACAATTACGTTCAAGATGCTTGGTTTTTCGTTCATGGATTGAACAGAAGCAACCAACGATGGTTGCTACTGCCCAATCCATGAAGTCCCCCCCACCACGGAAAGGTAACCAAGCTTCGGGGGGGATGGGTGTTTACCCTGACGCCAACGGAGAAACTCAATACAATATTTTTATTATAACTTTCCTTAATCTTGAAAAATGAATCAATCAGAGGGAACAATAGCCCCAGCCATATGAAGATTGGCTAACCGACTCCTTGGACATTGTGTAGAAAGTGATTTCTTTGAGGGTTGCTTTATGGAAGGCACGGTAGCGTCGGAAGAGTTTCATTTTTTCTTTGAAAACGATGGAAATTATCCCCGTGAATATATGTATTTTTTTTTTGGGCGGGATAATGTTCCCATTTTTTTTCTTTCTTTGTTTTTCAACGTCCCTATGTAGATATTATGTGTCATCCACTACTGGGAGAAAGCCAGACTTCCGCCAGATTAACGTTATCCTTGGCGAGGCGAAACTAAAGTTGTCTTGGTGTTGGTTCCTTAGTGATAACCCAAACACAAACACAAACACACCTCCAGTGTCCACTCTAGGGCCGTGTTCTCCTGCAGCACCAACTGGAAGAAAGAACTCAGGTTCCTCACCAACTGAATCTTTTGGCACGGGGAGTGTGTGTCATCTCGACACGCCTTTTAACGCCCGTACGAGGTGCGGAGTGCAGTCGGTCTGTAACGTAGGACATGTCATGTGTTATTGGTCCCAGTCGGTCTAGAACGCTGGGCCTGACATGTGTTGGGGGACCAAGTCGGTCTTGAATGGTGGGCCTGACGTGTGTTGGGGGACCAAGTCGGTCTTGAATGGTGGGCCTGACAGGTCTTGAGACCTGCCATGTCTCCCTGAAGGCGGGCCTGACAAGTGGGGTGGGCTGCATTTCCTCATGGATGGTGGGTCTGGTAGGGAGTGTGGGCTGCAGTGCCACTTGAGAGGGCGAGGTCACTTGGTCAGCATCAGTGGGACGGTGAGGTTTCACTTTTGCACAGCGACCGTTGACGGAGAGTGGTGTCACGTCGGCAAGAAGTGCCTTCTTGTAGGAGGCATAGCAGGAGTACTGGATGACGGCAATCCCGCGGTGGTTCTCGTAGGTCGTGTAGGACTGCATGTCGAAGCGAACGATGTCGCCGAACTGCTTGAAGAATTCCCAGACGTTCGACCTTGAGATTTTGTATGGAACGTTGACGACCCTGATGGTATACCTCTGCAGGACGGTTTTGAGAACCCCTTGCAACTGCTCGTTGGTGGGCACGATGACATGTATGTCGTCATCATCGCAGCCCAACTCATCTATATGTGGGAGTCGGGTCTCGTGTGGTGGACGGTCCAGCAAATCCTCCTCATCGTGGAAAGGCAGGTAGGCCTGGTCAAGGAGGGCGACCCAGAGCACCTGCTGCTGCTCGACCACCTCCACAACTGAGCTTTTTGCAAAATCTTCCATGTTGAAGATACTATGATTACGTTGTGCACTTTACGAAGTAACCTCGGTTATCCTTGTACGTCCACAAATATAGTGAGTCTATATTGATATGGAAAAATATAGTAAGGTACCCCCATGCTCTAATATCCCACATACAAACAAAAGCATAGTCGACTTCAGCGATTTTAAATGTAGAGACCATCTAAAATATTGTAGGTGGGTTAATGGTTGTTACATGATGACCAGGGGTACAGGTGGATGGGACAGACTGGATATAGTGAAGATCGATAGATGGGACAGATAGGGTATAGTGAATATCCATAGATAGGACAGACTGGGTACAGTGAAGATTGACAGATGGGACAGACAGGGTTTAGTGAATATCCATAGATGGGAGAGACAGGGTGTAGTGAAGATGCATACATGGGACTAACAGGGTACAGTGAAGATTCGTAGATGGGACAGACAGGGTATAGTGAAGATGTGTAGATGGGACAGACAGGGTATAGTGAAGATGTGTAGATGGGACACACATTATAATGAATTGATTGATGGGACAGACAGGGTATAGTGAAGATTGATAGATGGGACAGGCTGGGTATAGTGAAGATCCATAGATGGGACAGATGGTATAGCGAAGATGTGTAGACGGGACACACAATACAATGGATTGATGGGACAGACAGGGTATAGTGAAGATCCATAGATGGGACAGGCTGGGTGCTGGGTATAATGAAGATCCATAGATGGGACAGAGGGTATAGTGAAGATGTAGACGGGACACACATTATAATGAATTGATTGATGGGACAGACAGGATATAGTGAAGATCGATAGATGGAAATGTTGGCACAATCAAACAATGGCCAGGTGGTCCTGAGTAGCAGATCTCTGTTACTTGCAGGCCAGAACTTAATGATGGTGAGAGATAATGGTGTCTCCCTCTGTAGTGAACATGATAGAGATAATGGTGTCTCCCTCTGTAGTGAACATGATGGTGAGAGATAATGGTGTCTCTCTCTGTAGTGAACATGACGGTGAGAGATAATGTCTCTCTCTGTAGTGAACATGATGGTGAGAGATAATGGTGTCTCTCTCTGTAGTGAACATGACGGTGAGAGATAATGGTGTCTGTGATTCGGTACGTAGAACTCACATGAGATTAATCAGATATATGATTATGAGCAGAAAAAGATGTTAGCTATGTGTGATATGTAAGAGGAGGAAAACTACTCCCACACATCACATTTTACACACATTTCCACAGGACAAAGAGAGGTAAGGGGTATTGTTGTGATGGAATTGGTAAGACATTCATAAATATAAACGTAGGTTATGAATCTACTGTTCTTGTAGTACTGCAGGCATTGATTCTTGTTCTTGAAATGTTGGCTTGGGGTTCATTTATATGAATATTTTGATGCTTTTGTAAATTGTGATTGTGAATAAACTTGTATATACATCATCTATACTGAAGGTGTGAGACTGACATTGGCTATCATTCTGTCATGTATGAATTATTAGACATATGTAACATATCATATCATACTTCTGATTCAACATAATGTGTGAGTGTTACAGGAGAGCTTTTTGTAAATGATAACGGCAAGAAGTCAAGCATGGACATTGCTTTTCTACACAGCGTCTGCATTCTATTTTCTTAATGCACTGCAGGATGCACAGAATTCTTGCAATGGTGTTTATCTAAGCTTTGCATTTCTTTAATGCTACAATGTTGCTGGTTTCCAGGATTTTTGTAAATATGTTAACTTTCTCCTGCTTGGCTTCTATGAATTTTGTAAATATATTTTTCTGTTGCTTGATTTCTATGATTTTTGTAAATATGACAATTTTCTTTTGCTTTGTTCTCAACCTGTATTTGGTTATTCTATAATTCATTTGTTATACAATATTGTTATGTGTACTGTGATCGTTTGCAATCTGAGAAAACGTTTATTAAAATTTTCCTTATTAATGCGTAATCATCGTAAGTGATTAACTGAAATATAGCGCGTTGGTGTAAGTGGCGCTGATGGAGGAACAGAGAGGCCCGCCATTTTTGAACAAGAGGTAAGCCGTTGACAGAGGGCTAGAGAATAAACAACAAATTAGCAGGATTGTGATGGTGATAGTGGATGGTGACGTGGTGTGCAGGTAAGTGAGGATAGTTTGGAAAATGTGTGGACCGTGATAGTTAATTGGAGTATATCGAAAATGGCAGGAATCTTGTGCGAGTTGTGGTGCTGAGTAACGGCTGGTGTGGAGGCGCCTCCTTAATTTCGTGGTTGTTGGAGTGTTTGGCTGGTGGGTGCCGGAAACCTGGTCCTATTACTGAATACGTGCAGCCACGGACAGTAAAACTCACCAAGTCGTCCATGGTGTGGAGAGTTTGGTGCCAGACCTGGTTTAGGTATCCTAAGGCCACTTGACATTCTCCTGCGAGATGCTGGTATTGTAAGCTACAAGTGCAGCACTATTGATGGTGAGGATAGTGCCAACTACAACTCAGGAGTGGAGTGTGAGTACCACCAGCTGGTTGATGGTGAGGATAGTGCCAACTACAACTCAGAAGTGGAGTACATGTGGTGTGAGTGAGGAGTGGAGTACATGTGGTGTGAGTGAGGAGTGGAGTACATGTGGTGTGAGTGAGGAGTGGAGTACATGTGGTGTGAGTGAGGAGTGGAGTACATATGGTGTGAGTGAGGAGTGGAGTACATGTGGTGTGAGTAAGGAGTGGAGTACATGTGGTGTGAGTGAGGAGTAGAGTGCATGTGGTGTGAGTGAGGAGTGGAGTGCATGTGGTGTGAGTGAGGAGTGGAGTGCATGTAGTATGAGTGAGGAGTACAGTGCCTGTGGTGTGAGTGAGGAGTGGAGTGCATGTGGTGTGAGTGAGGAGTGGAGTGCATGTAGTATGAGTGAGGAGTAGAGTGCCTGTGGTGTGAGTGAGGAGTGGAGTGGATGTGGTGTGAGTGAGGAGTGGAGTGCATGTGGCGTGAGTGAGGAGTGGAGTGTATGTGGTGTGAGTGAGGAGTGGAGTGCATGTGGTGTGAGTGAGGAGTAGAGTGCATGTGGTGTGAGTGAGGAGTGGAGTGTATGTGGTGTGAGTGAGGAGTGGAGTGTATGTGGTGTGAGTGAGGAGTGGAGTACATGTGGTGTGAGTGAGGAGTGGAGTACATGTGGTGTGAGTGAGGAGTGGAGTGTATGTGGTGTGAGTGAGGAATGGAGTGTATGTGGTGTGAGTGAGGAGTGGAGTACATGTTGTGTGAGTGAGGAGTGGAGTGTATGTGGTGTGAGTGAGGAGTGGAGTACATGTGGTGTGAGTGAGGAGTGGAGTACATGTGGTGTGAGTGAGGAGTGGAGTGTATGTGGTGTGAGTGAGGAGTGGAGTACATGTGGTGTGAGTGAGGAGTGGAGTGTATGTGGTGTGAGTGAGGAGTGGAGTACATGTGGTGTGAGTGAGGAGTGGAGTGTATGTGGTGTGAGTGAGGAATGGAGTGTATGTGGTGTGAGTGAGGAGTGGAGTGTATGTGGTGTGAGTGAGGAATGGAGTGTATGTGGTGTGAGTGAGGAGTGGAGTACATGTTGTGTGAGTGAGGAGTGGAGTACATGTGGTGTGAGTGAGGAGTGGAGTGTATGTGGTGTGAGTGAGGAATGGAGTGTATGTGGTGTGATTGAGGAGTGGAGTACATGTGGTGTGAGTGAGGAGTGGAGTACATGTGGTGTGAGTGAGGAGTGGAGTGTATGTGGTGTGAGTGAGGAGTGGAGTGTATGTGGTGTGAGTGAGGAATGGAGTGTATGTGGTGTGAGTGAGGAGTGGAGTACATGTTGTGTGAGTGAGGAGTGGAGTACATGTGGTGTGAGTGAGGAGTGGAGTGTATGTGGTGTGAGTGAGGAATGGAGTGTATGTGGTGTGATTGAGGAGTGGAGTACATGTGGTGTGAGTGAGGAGTGGAGTGTATGTGGTGTGAATGGCGCCACTGTCAGTGAACCCATTATATACTGTAGCTATGGCAGCCACTTTCCTATCTGGGGCGTAACACAGTAGCCGGTCTACGGTCGATGACCAATCAACTACCGCGGAGGCGTAGCACAAAAATTATTGGGCCGCAGAGAACCAATCACAATCCGCAAGCAGCAGCGGTCCACCAATGGGAAGTCGACGCACAGTAGCGCTGCCCAAGTGGCTACCTGGGAAACAATATGGAGGAGTGGCCACACCCGGACACTGGTACTAGTAGTTTTAACAATGTTATATGGTTGCGAGGCATGGGCGCTCGATAGTGTTGTGGGAAAGAGGGTGGATGTTTCGGAAATGAAATGTTTGAGGAATGTATTTAATGTGAGGCGGCTTGATCGAGTAAGTAATGAAAGGCATGTTTACCAAATGGCGTCCTAGCTACGTCTCTTTGTTGTATATCAACTGACTTTTATTTCTCTCTTGTGTTTCCCCTGATGATGTGATTATTACACGAAGGTGCACTTGGGAACTTATCGTGTTTCTTTTTCACCGTGGACTCATAGGAATATATATATATATATATATATATATATATATATATATATATATATATATATATATATATATATATAAGTGAGGATTTCTCTCAAAGGCTCAGTCCTCTGTTCTTAACGCTACCTCGCTAACGAGAGAAATGGGGAGGAGTGGAGGAGGGAGGGATGGGTAATGTGTCGCCAGCAAGTAGGTGTTGCCGCCATATTGGAAATGTTAGCTATTTACGCACATCATGACGTTTCATAACAGAAACAATTTAACATTTTATGAATAGTAGTGACGTTACTTAGTAATCTAGGATACTATGAACCAATGTTTTGTTTTATTTAGCAATTACAGGTGAGCAACTGATATTAATCGTGGCACATGTGGCATTTTTCCCCAGCCCCTCCAGCCCACTCTCTCACTCCAAATACCCACTCACCTCAAGCTTGGTCACAGCAAATTTGTAAGTTATCTATAATTTTATTCCCTCCAGAATAACATAACATTTTGTTAGTGTTTTTGGAAGCATCTAGAATAAGCGGGGCAGTGTAATGTGGTGTTATAAAAGTGTCAGCAATGTGGCATCACAGGCGGCAGCGTCAGCTAGCACATCCACCTTAATTCATCAAAGGAAGTAAGTTATTTAACAACTAATGCCGGCCAGCCAAATGTATTCATGTCTATAAAACGAATAAAACTTAAAATACGGACTTATGATTTGCTTTTTATGAAGAGAAACTCTGCAAAGACAAAGAAGACCTGGGGACGTGAGAGGAGGAGGTAGTTGCCAGATACCGCGATATCTGACCAAAACATTTTGGAGACTATGACGTCACTACTTGAGGCAATGTACCGGCTGGAGTGATGACGTCATGGAGGAGGTTGACGTCACCAGGTGTGTGTTGTTGTACCTGGAGTATTGTTAGTGTTGTGCCAGGTGATGACTCATCTTATTTCCAATCAGCCACCCAGTGTTCACTACCATCCTGGATGGTGGTCAAAATATAGTCAACAATATTAGTAATGATGGCGTTATTTTAGGTGACATTAATGGCGGCCGCTGTATTGGTGAGTTGGCGACTCATATAATAATGTGAGAGAAGTTGTCTTATGCTCACGTGAGTACCTGACCTTGTTCACACTTCAAATGTCAATATATCATCATGTATGTGTAGTGATGATGATGATCATTAATGATGGTGTAAACATGACCCAGAAAATGGCTATTAGACACATTGGTTGTGGCAAGAAATATTGTGGACACCAAGTTAGCGGCGTAAGATATAGAACATGGGACACCTGCACTCACACCCACCACCCACAGAACATGGCACACCTGCACTCACACCCACCACCCACAGAACATGGCACACCTGCACTCACACCCACCCACAGAACATGGCACACCTGCACTCACACCCACCCACAGAACATGGCACACCTGCACTCACACCAACCCACAGAACATGGCACACCTGCACTCACACCCACACACAGAACATGGGACACCTGCACTCACACCCACCACCCACAGAACATGGCACACCTGCACTCACACCCACCCACAGAACATGGGACACCTGCACTCACACCCACCACCCACAGAACATGGCACACCTGCACTCACACCCACCACCCACAGAACATGGCACACCTGCACTCACACCCACCACCCACAGAACATGGCACACCTGCACTCACACCCACCACCCACAGAACATGGCACACCTGCACTCACACCCACCCACAGAACATGGGACACCTGCACTCACACCCACCACCCACAGAACATGGGACACCTGCACTCACACCCACCACCCACAGAACATGGGACACCTGCACTCACACCCACCACCCACAGAACATGGCACACCTGCACTCACACCCACCCACAGAACATGGCACACCTGCACTCACACCCACCACCCACAGAACATGGGACACCTGCACTCACACCCACCACCCACAGAACATGGCACACCTGCACTCACACCCACCACCCACAGAACATGGCACACCTGCACTCACACCCACCCACAGAACATGGCACACCTGCACTCACACCCACAACCCACAGAACATGGCACACCTGCACTCACACCCACCACCCACAGAACATGGCACACCTGCACTCACACCCACCACCCACAGAACATGGCACACCTGCACTCACACCCACCACCCACAGAACATGGCACACCTGCACTCACACCCACCACCCACAGAACATGGCACACCTGCACTCACACCCACCCACAGAACATGGCACACCTGCACTCACACCCACCCACAGAACATGGCACACCTGCACTCACACCCACACACAGAACATGGGACACCTGCACTCACACCCAGCCACAGAACATGGGACACCTGCACTCACACCCACCCACAGAACATGGACACCTGCACTCACACCCACCACCCACAGAACATGGCACACCTGCACTCACACACACCCACAGAACATGGGACACCTGCACTCACACCCACCACCCACAGAACATGGCACACCTGCACTCACACCCACCCACAGAACATGGCACACCTGCACTCACACCCACACACAGAACATGGGACACCTGCACTCACACCCACCCACAGAACATGGGACACCTGCACTCACACCCACACACAGAACATGGGACACATGCACTCACACCCACACACAGAACATGGGACACCTGCACTCACACCCACCACCCACAGAACATGGCACACCTGCACTCACACCCACCACCCACAGAACATGGCACACATGCACTCACACCCACCCACAGAACATGGCACACCTGCACTCACACCCACCCACAGAACATGGCACACCTGCACTCACACCCACCACCTACAGAACATGGGACACCTGCACTCACACCCACCCACAGAACATGGCACACCTGCACTCACACCCACCACCCACAGAACATGGCACACCTGCACTCACACCCACCACCCACAGAACATGGCACACCTGCACTCACACCCACCACCCACAGAACATGGCACACCTGCACTCACACCCACCCACAGAACATGGCACACCTGCACTCACACCCACCCACAGAACATGGCACACCTGTACTCACACCCACCACCCACAGAACATGGGACACCTGCACTCACACCCACCCACAGAACATGGGACACCTGTACTCACACCCACCACCCACAGAACATGGGACATCTGCACTCACACCCACCCACAGAATATGGGACACCTGCACTCACACCCACCACCCACAGAACATGGGACACCTGCACTCACACCCACCCACAGAACATGGGACACCTGCACTCACACCCACCCACAGAACATGGCACACCTGCACTCACACCCACCCACAGAACATGGCACACCTGCACTCACACCCACCACCCACAGAACATGGGCACACCTGCACTCACACCCACCCACAGAACATGGGACACCTGCACTCACACCCACCCACAGAACATGGGACACCTGCACTCACACCCACCACCCACAGAACATGGCACACCTGCACTCACACCCACCCACAGAACATGGGACACCTGCACTCACACCCACCACCCACAGAACATGGCACACCTGCACTCACACCCACCACCCACAGAACATGGCACACCTGCACTCACACCCACCACCCACAGAACATGGCACACCTGCACTCACACCCACCACCCACAGAACATGGCACACCTGCACTCACACCCACCCACAGAACATGGGACACCTGCACTCACACCCACCCACAGAACATGGCACACCTGCACTCACACCCACACACAGAACATGGGACACCTGCACTCACACCCACCCACAGAACATGGGACACCTGCACTCACACCCACCCACAGAACATGGACACCTGCACTCACACCCACCACCCACAGAACATGGCACACCTGCACTCACACACACCCACAGAACATGGGACACCTGCACTCACACCCACCACCCACAGAACATGGCACACCTGCACTCACACCCACCCACAGAACATGGCACACCTGCACTCACACCCACACACAGAACATGGGACACCTGCACTCACACCCACCCACAGAACATGGGACACCTGCACTCACACCCACACACAGAACATGGGACACATGCACTCACACCCACACACAGAACATGGGACACCTGCACTCACACCCACCACCCACAGAACATGGCACACCTGCACTCACACCCACCACCCACAGAACATGGCACACATGCACTCACACCCACCCACAGAACATGGCACACCTGCACTCACACCCACCCACAGAACATGGCACACCTGCACTCACACCCACCACCTACAGAACATGGGACACCTGCACTCACACCCACCCACAGAACATGGCACACCTGCACTCACACCCACCACCCACAGAACATGGCACACCTGCACTCACACCCACCACCCACAGAACATGGCACACCTGCACTCACACCCACCACCCACAGAACATGGCACACCTGCACTCACACCCACCCACAGAACATGGCACACCTGCACTCACACCCACCCACAGAACATGGCACACCTGTACTCACACCCACCACCCACAGAACATGGGACACCTGCACTCACACCCACCCACAGAACATGGGACACCTGTACTCACACCCACCACCCACAGAACATGGGACATCTGCACTCACACCCACCCACAGAATATGGGACACCTGCACTCACACCCACCACCCACAGAACATGGGACACCTGCACTCACACCACCCACAGAACATGGGACACCTGCACTCACACCCACCCACAGAACATGGCACACCTGCACTCACACCCACCCACAGAACATGGCACACCTGCACTCACACCCACCACCCACAGAACATGGCACACCTGCACTCACACCCACCTACAGAACATGGGACACCTGCACTCACACCCACCCACAGAACATGGGACACCTGCACTCACACCCACCACCCACAGAACATGGGACACCTGCACTCACACCCACCCACAGAACATGGCACACCTGCACTCACACCCACCCACAGAACATGGGACACCTGCACTCACACCCACCACCCACAGAACATGGGACACCTGCACTCACACCCACCACCCACAGAACATGGCACACCTGCACTCACACCCACCACCCACAGAACATGGCACACCTGCACTCACACCCACCACCCACAGAACATGGCACACCTGCACTCACACCCACCCACAGAACATGGCACACCTGCACTCACACCCACCACCCACAGAACATGGGACATCTGCACTCACACCCACACACAGAACATGGGACACCTGCACTCACCCACCACCCACAGAACATGGGACACCTGCACTCACACCCACACACAGAACATGGGACACCTGCACTCACACCCACACACAGAACATGGGACACCTGCACTCACACCCACACACAGAACATGGCACACCTGCACTCACACCCACCCACAGAACATGGCACACCTGCACTCACACCCACCACCCACAGAACATGGCACACCTGCACTCACACCCACCACCCACAGAACATGGCACACCTGCACTCACACCCACACACAGAACATGGCACACCTGCACTCACACCCACCCACAGAACATGGCACACCTGCACTCACACCCACCACCCACAGAACATGGGACACCTGCACTCACACCCACCCACAGAACATGGGACACCTGCACTCACACCCACCCAGCCACCCAGCCAGCCACCCCATAACTAACAGCCACCCAGCCAGCCACCCAGCCACCCAGCCAGCCACCCAGCCACCCACAGAACATGGCACACCTGCACTCACACCCACCCACACACCCACCCAGCCAGCCAGCCAGCCACCCAGCCACCCAGCCAGCCAGCCAGCCAGCCAGCCATCCACTAGTGTGAGCCACATAACATGTAGCAGAGGAAGATGGTACAGCTGGTGTCGACCAGCTGCTCTCCTTCTGGCAGCTGGTCGTTTTCTGTGATGAGAAAACGTTGTGTACTGACGCCCCGTACAGCAGCAGGTCAGGTTGGGCCACAACCCTGAGCCATTTGACGTGGTGGTGGTCCACAAGTGCCCCATCCACAGGTCGGGGTGTTAAGGTGTGGTAGTTTGAGCCCCACTGGGCAACATCCCCTCCCTGACGTGAACATGAATCCTCCACACTTGCCACATCACTGATGATGACACCACCACATCATCATCATGTCATCACTGATGATGATGACGTCAACACCACCACATCATCATCATCATGATGTCATCAGTGATGACGTCAACACCACCACATCACCTTGCTGAGGTCATCATCATCATCATCATGTCATCACTGATGATGACGTCAACACCACCACATCACACTTACTGAGGTCATCATCATCATCATCATCATGATGTCATCAGTGATGACGTCAACACCACCACATGACACTTGATGACGTCATCATGTGGTGGTGGTAGTCTTGTGTTGCTGATCAGGTCAGGTCAGGTCAGGTTTGGTGGCTGGCTGATTGTAAATATGGCTTCCTCCTCCTCCGTTGTTCTCTGGTGATGGAGATAATTACTGTGTCACAACATACAAGCCTCCTCCTCCTCCTCTACCATCATTATTGTGGCATCAAGAGAAATGGCTTCCTACAAGTAGCATTTGTTTATTTATGATTACATCATCATGATGATGACATTTTACAGCCAAGTTGAGGGAAAGAAGATGGCAGGTTCTCCACTAGTTCAGGGTAGTTATCTGCTTTATGGTGACCAAGACAATTCCTTATAACCACAGTGAACGAAGACCATGCCTCTGCCTCAACATTGGTCATTGAATCTTGGAAATGTGGGTCTTTCATGAGTTCCATGGTTTGTGACCCGTCGACAATACCTGCCTTCACCTTCTCCATGATCAGCGCTGGACATTTTCTGCATATGTAGTCAAAGCAGAGTGTCCTTCTTTGTTCCAAACCTTCACAAACTGTTTCATTAAACCTAGTTTGATGTGCAGTGGTGGTACAATGATCTTATCTCTGTCAACCAAGGGTTCTGCCATTACATTCTTGTAATGTTTTCTCTCAGAGACCATTGTTTTCTCAGCCAGTGCTCATCCTCAGCTCTACTATCCCAGAGACAGATAAAGCAGGACTACTTGTTGTACCCACTCTGCTGACCCAGGAGAAAAGTCACCATCTTAAGATCCACACACATTAACCATTGGTCATGGTGGTATGATATCTTGTGTAAGACCAGGACGATTGTGTCCTGATGTTCACTCATCATAGTTGAACCACCAATTGGGAGTGATCCATATTTGTTGTCATTGTGTAGAAGCACAACATTTTAAGCTCCACTTAGAACTACCTATGCTCGTGAGTGGTCCATTTATTGATAATTGCATTATCTGAAAACCTGTATCTGCTAGAAGGAAATGAAGATCATAATGTTAGTCAGTGGCGTAAATATACCTTGATTCATGTCTAAATTCTGAGACACCAAAATGGTTTTAAAAATTTACTCCCCAGTATATATATATATATATATATATATATATATATATATATATATATATATATATATATATATATATATATACATATATATATATATATATATATATATAGTAGTGGTGATGTGAGAAGGAGATGGAATGAGTATTTTGAAGGTTTGTTGAATGTGTCTGATGACAGAGTAGCAGATATAGGGTGTTTGGGTCGAGGTGGTGTGCAAAGTGAGAGGGTTAGGGAAAATGATTTGGTAAACAGAGAAGAGGTAGTGAAAGCTTTGCGGAAGATGAAAGCCGGCAAGGCAGCAGGTTTGGATGGTATTGCAGTGGAATTTATTAAAAAAGGGGGTGACTGTATTGTTGACTGGTTGGTAAGGTTATTTAATGTATGTATGACTCATGGTGAGGTGCCTGAGGATTGGAGGAATGCGTGCATAGTGCCATTGTACAAAGGAAAAGGGGATAAGAGTGAGTGCTCAAATTACAGAGGTATAAGTTTGTTGAGTATTCCTGGTAAATTGTATGGGAGGGTATTGATTGAGAGGGTGAAGGCATGTACAGAGCATCAGATTGGGGAAGAGCAGTGTGGTTTCAGAAGTGGTAGAGGATGTGTGGATCAGGTGTTTGCTTTGAAGAATGTATGTGAGAAATACTTAGAAAAGCAAATGGATTTGTATGTAGCATTTATGGATCTGGAGAAGGCATATGATAGAGTTGATAGAGATGCTCTGTGGAAGGTATTAAGAATATATGGTGTGGGAGGCAAGTTGTTAGAAGCAGTGAAAAGTTTTTATCGAGGATGTAAGGCATGTGTACGTGTAGGAAGAGAGGAAAGTGATTGGTTCTCAGTGAATGTAGGTTTGCGGCAGGGGTGTGTGATGTCTCCATGGTTGTTTAATTTGTTTATGGATGGGGTTGTTAGGGAGGTAAAGGCAAGAGTTTTGGAAAGAGGGGCAAGTATGAAGTCTGTTGGGGATGAGAGAGCTTGGGAAGTGAGTCAGTTGTTGTTCGCTGATGATACAGCGCTGGTGGCTGATTCATGTGAGAAACTGCAGAAGCTGGTGACGGAGTTTGATAAAGTGTGTGGAAGAAGAAAGTTAAGAGTAAATGTGAATAAGAGCAAGGTTATTAGGTACAGTAGGGTTGAGGGTCAAGTCAATTGGGAGGTGAGTTTGAATGGAGAAAAACTGGAGGAAGTGAAGTGTTTTAGATATCTGGGAGTGGATCTGGCAGCAGATGGAACCATGGAAGCAGAAGTGGACCATAGGGTGGGGGAGGGGGCGAAAATTCTAGGAGCCTTGAAGAATGTGTGGAAGTCGAGAACATTATCTCGGAAAGCAAAAATGGGTATGTTTGAAGGAATAGTGGTTCCAACAATGTTGTATGGTTGCGAGGCGTGGGCTATGGATAGAGTTGTGCGCAGGAGGATGGATGTGCTGGAAATGAGATGTCTGAGGACAATGTGTGGTGTGAGGTGGTTTGATCGAGTAAGTAACGTAACGGTGAGAGAGATGTGTGGAAATAAAAAGAGCGTGGTTGAGAGAGCAGAAGAGGGTGTTTTGAAATGGTTTGGGCACATGGAGAGAATGAGTGAGGAAAGGTTGACCAAGAGGATATATGTGTCGGAGGTGGAGGGAACGAGGAGAAGAGGGAGACCAAATTGGAGGTGGAAAGATGGAGTGAAAAAGATTTTGTGTGATCGGGGCCTGAACTTGCAGGAGGGTGAAAGGAGGGCAAGGAATAGAGTGAATTGGAGCAATGTGGTATACCTGGGTTGACGTGCTGTCAGTGGATTGAATCAAGACATGTGAAGCGTCTGGGGTAAACCATGGAAAGCTGTGTAGGTATGTATATTTGCGTGTGTGGACGTATGTATATACATGTGTATGGGGGGGGGTTGGGCCATTTCTTTCGTCTGTTTCCTTGCGCTACCTCGCAAACGCGGGAGACAGCGACAAAGTATAAAAAAAAAAAAAAAAAAATATATATATATATATATATATATATATATATATATATATATATATATATATATATATATATATATATATATATATATATATATATTTATATATATATATATATATATATATATATTTTCTTTTTTTTTTTTTTTTTTTTTGCTTTGTCGCTGTCTCCCGCGTTTGCGAGGTAGCGCAAGGAAACAGACGAAAGAAATGGCCCAACCCACCCCCATACACATGTATATACATACGTCCACACACGCAAAATATACATACCTACACAGCTTTCCATGGTTTACCCCAGACGCTTCACATGCCTTGATTCAATCCACTAACAGCACGTCAACCCCGGTATACCACATCGCTCCAATTCACTCTATTCCTTGCCCTCCTTTCACCCTCCTGCATGTTCAGGCCCCGATCACACAAAATCCTTTTCACTCCATCTTTCCACCTCCAATTTGGTCTCCCTCTTCTCCTCGTTCCCTCCACCTCCAACACATATATCCTCTTGGTCAATCTTTCCTCACTCATTCTCTCCATGTGCCCAAACCATTTCAAAACACCCTTTTCTGCTCTCTCAACCACGCTCTTTTTATTTCCACACATCTGTCTTACCCTTATGTTACTTACTCGATCAAACCACCTCACACCACACATTGTCCTCAAACATCTCATTTCCAGCACATCCATCCTCCTGCGCACAACTCTATCCATAGCCCACGCCTCGCAACCATACAACATTGTTGGAACCACTATTCCTTCAAACATACTCATTTTTGCTTTCCGAGATAATGTTCTCGACTTCCACACATTCTTCAAGTCTCCCAGAATTTTCGCCCCCTCCCCCACCCTATGATCCACTTCCGCTTCCATGGTTCCATCTGCTGCCAGATCCACTCCCAGATATCTAAAACACTTCACTTCCTCCAGTTTTTCTCCATTCAAACTCACCTCCCAATTGACTTGACCCTCAACCCTACTGTACCTAATAACCTTGCTCTTATTCACATTTACTCTTAACTTTCTTCTTTCACACACTTTACCAAACTCAGTCACCAGCTTCTGCAGTTTCTCACATGAATCAGCCACCAGCGCTGTATCATCAGCGAACAACAACTGACTCACTTCCCAAGCTCTCTCATCCCCAACAGACTTCATACTTGCCCCTCTTTCCAAAACTCTTGCATTCACCTCCATAACAACCCCATCCATAAACAAACTAAACAACCATGGAGACATCACACACCCCTGCCGCAAACCTACATTCACTGAGAACCAATCACTTTCCTCTCTTCCTACACTTACACATGCCTTACATCCTCGATAAAAACTTTTCACTGCTTCTAACAACTTTCCTCCCACACCATATATTCTTAATACCTTCCACAGAGCATCTCTATCAACTCTATCATATGCCTTCTCCAGATCCATAAATGCTACATACAAATCCATTTGCTTTTCTAAGTATTTCTCACATACATTCTTCAAAGCAAACACCTGATCCACACATCCTCTACCACTTCTGAAACCACACTGCTCTTCCCCAATCTGATGCTCTGTACATGCCTTCACCCTCTCAATCAATACCCTCCCATACAATTTACCAGGAATGCTCAACAAACTTATACCTCTGTAATTTGAGCACTCACTCTTATCTCCTTTGCCTTTGTACAATGGCACTATGCACGCATTCCGCCAATCCTCAGGCACCTCACCATGAGTCATACATACATTAAATAACCTTACCAACCAGTCAACAATACAGTCATCCCTTTTTTTAATAAATTCCACTGCAATACCATTAAAACCTGCTGCCTTGCCGGCTTTCATCTTCCGCAAAGCTTTTACTACCTCTTCTCTGTTTACCAAATCCTTTTCCCTAACCCTCGCACTTTGCACACCACCTCGACCAAAACACCCTATATCTGCCACTCTATCATCAAAAACATTCAACAAACCTTCAAAATACTCACTCCATCTCCTTCTCACATCACCACTACTTGTTATCACCTCCCCATTTGCGCCCTTCACTGAAGTTCCCATTTGCTCCCTTGTCTTACGCACTTTATTTACCTCCTTCCAGAACATCTTTTTATTCTCCCTAAAATTTAATGATACTCTCTCACCCCAACTCTCATTTGCCCTTTTTTTCACCTCTTGCACCTTTCTCTTGACCTCCTGTCTCTTTCTTTTATACGTCTCCCACTCAATCGCATTTTTTCCCTGCAAAAATCGTCCAAATGCCTCTCTCTTCTCTTTCACTAATACTCTTACTTCTTCATCCCACCACTCACTACCCTTTCTAATCAACCCACCTCCCACTCTTCTCATGCCACAAGGAACTTTTTACGCAATCCATCACTGATTCCCTAAATACATCCCATTCCTCCCCCACTCCCCTTACTTCCATTGTTCTCACCTTTTTCCATTCTGTACTCAGTCTCTCCTGGTACTTCCTCACACAAGTCTCCTTCCCAAGCTCACTTACTCTCACCACCCTCTTCACCCCAACATTCACTCTTCTTTTCTGAAAACCCATACAAATCTTCACCTTAGCCTCCACAAGATAATGATCAGACATCCCTCCAGTTGCACCTCTCAGCACATTAACATCCAAAAGTCTCTCTTTCGCGCGCCTGTCAATTAACACGTAATCCAATAACGCTCTCTGGCCATCTCTCCTACTTACATAAGTATACTTATGTATATCTCGCTTTTTAAACCAGGTATTCCCAATCATCAGTCCTTTTTCAGCACATAAATCTACAAGCTCTTCACCATTTCCATTTACAACACTGAACATATATATAATATATATATATATATATATATATATATATATATATATATATATATATATATATATATATATATATATATTGATATAATCAAGGTAAGATGCCATTCCTCTTGACGTCACCTACTACTAAATGTCTGAGCAGCTGATGCTACTTAAGGATACAGTCAACATTTACTCCTTGTTGATGTTGTACACAGGAACATTTACTCCTTGTTGATGTTGTACACAGGAACATTTACTCCTTGTTGATGTTGTACACAGGAACATTTACTCCTTGTTGATGTTGTACACAGGAACATTTACTCCTTGTTGATGTTGTACACAGGAACATTAACTCCTTGTTGATGTTGTACACAGGAACATTTACTTCTTGTTGATGTTGTACACAGGAACATTTACTCCTTGTTGATGTTGTACACAGGAACATTTACTTCTTGTTGATGTTGTACACAGGAACATTTACTTCTTGTTGATGTTGTGCACAGGAACATTTACTCCTTGTTGATGTTGTACACAGGAACATTTACTCCTTGTTGATGTTGTACACAGGAACATTTACTCCTTGTTGATGTTGTACACAGGAACATTCACTCCTTGTTGATGTTGTACACAGGAACATTTAAGCATAACTGTGCACATAATGTTTACTGGATGTGTCTAACGTGGATAATGTCTCACATTGTCATTCCCAGTTATTATAACCATATAAGTTATATTCATATGGAAGATGTTAATGACAACCGGCAGGAGATGTTGTATATACTACATGGCAGCAACCATTGTGGCATGCAGGGCTCATGTGAGCCTGCTCCTCTACCATGACCCCAAACTTACCTCCCACGCGTCTTGTTGT